>NW_021198348.1:0-1599 GCF_002162155.2 Triticum dicoccoides
CGGACAATCTCTGTCGAAGTATCAGGGTTTCATATGGAAACTCGTCTGTTACAAAGGGATTTCATTTTCTTGAACTTATTTGAACTCCATAGTTATTCTGTGTTCAAAATGCACCATTCAAAGCCACATCATCAATTTACAACTCTTTCTGACTACATTTGTTATTTTTTATGCATTTACTGATTATTTCTAGCTATAAGACTATGAAATTGAAAAGCATTTAAAATGAACTCTGAAAAGGTTCCAAGTTGACATGGTATCATGATTTCATCCACATAGCATGTGCGAGAACGTAGAGAGGGTTACGGCAAAAACTGGATGCACTTCGTGTACAAAACGGACAATCTCTTTAGAAGTATCAGGGTTTCATACGGAAACTCGTCTGTTACAAAGGGATTTCATTTTTTTGAACTTATTTGAACTCCATTGTTTTTCTGTGTTCAAAATGCACCATTCAAATCCACATCATCGATTTACAACCCTTTCTGACTTCATTTTTTATTTTTCATGCATTTACTGGTTATTTTGAGCTATAAGACCATGAAATTGAAAAGCATTTGAAATGAACTCTGAAAAGGTTCCAAGTTGGCATGGTATCATCATTTCACCCACATAGCATGTGCGAGACAGTAGAGAGGGTTACGACAAAAACTGGATGCACTCCGTGTACAAAACAGACAATCTCTTTCGAAGTATCAGGGTTTCATACGGAAACTCGTCTGTTACAAAGGGATTTCATTTTTTTTGAACTTATTTGAACTCCATAGTTTTTCTGTGTTCAAAATGCACCATTCAAAGCCACATCTTCAATTTACAACCCTTTCTAACTACATTTGTTATTTTTCATGCATTTACTGATTATTTTGAGCTATAAGACTATGAAATTGAAAAGCATTTGAAATGAACTCTGAAAAGGTACCAAGTTTGCATGGTATCATCATTTCACCCACATAGCATGTGCGAGAAAGTAGAGAGGGTTACGGCAAAAACTGGATGCGCTTCGTGTACAAAACGGACAATCTCTTTCGAAGTATCAGGGTTTCATACGGAAACTCGTCTGTTACAAAGGGATTTGATTTTCTTGAACTTATTTGCACTCCATAGTTATTCTGTGTTCAAAATGCACCATTCAAAGCCACATCATCAATTTACAACTCTTTCTGACTACATTTGTTATTTTTCATGCATTTACTGATTATTTCTAGCTATAAGACTATGAAATTGAAAAGCATTTAAAATGAACTCTGAAAAGGTTCCAAGTTGACATGGTATCATCATTTCATCCACATAGCATGTGCGAGAACGTAGAGAGGGTTACGGCAAAAACTGGATGCACTTCGTGTACAAAACAGACAATCTCTTCCGAAGTATCAGTGTTTCATACGGAAACTCGTCATTTACAAAGGGATTTCATTTTTTTGAACTTATTTGAACTCCATTGTTATTCTGTGTTCAAAATGCACCATTCAAAGCCACATCATCAATTTACAACCCTTTCTGACTTCATTTGTTATTTTTCCTGCATTTACTGATTATTTTGAGCTATAAGACAATGAAATTGAAAAGCATTTAAAATGAACTCTGAAAAGGTTCCAAGTT
>NW_021198349.1:0-1526 GCF_002162155.2 Triticum dicoccoides
TGCCATAGTCGGGCGTCTGAGCAACACCACATAAAGGGCTTATAAGAGAATAATCACAGTGAATATCCAGGGGGTAGAACCGTCCCAGGGATACTCAATAATTCAAATAATGTAAATGGTTAGTCCATAATAATAGTAATCATAATCATTAAGAGTCACAAGTCATGATCCATGTTCGGGTTTAGCAATTTTTCCTCCGAAGACCGACACTAAGACCGACACTTGACCCATCCCAGACTGTAGTCCTTAACCATGGACACGGCTATTCGAATAGATATAATCTCTGCAGAGGGTGTACTCTTTACCCATGAGTAACGGATTTCCGTTAGTCCATTGGGACTAATTCCGTCAACGGTCTTTTAATTGAAAACACACCTGACCACACACACCAGCCGGACTTACCGGTGTCTGGAATCACCCACGACACTCGTTAAGCAAAACTCTAAGTGGGGAGGCTACAACCTCGACTAGCATGGGATCACAAAATTTGTAACACGCACAAACTAGGGGAGCTACCCCCTCGGCTACAAACGGAAACACCCATGCCCCCGGACCAGGTGGCATGCCTACCGGATGCAGCCGGTATCTTCCACCATGGCCTTTCTATATGGTGTGTGCTAGGGAGGGGTTGACAACTTACTGAACCGTACGATACCTATGGCAGGGACAAGTGGTAGCACGAAACAAGTATCGGGGTTACTGGAACAAGACTCGATCTATGACTAACTCAGGAGGTTTAAGTATTCACTGCATGATTAGCACAACAAATATGTTTCAACCAACAGACAGAATCACCACTCATCATACCTCACTATGCCATACCGGACACAACTGTCTCGACGAAGACTGGAGACAAGCTCGTGTCTACCCAAGATAGAGGCTTTCCCGGATTCCTTCCGATAGGCATGAAAGGCATACGAGGGTGATTACTATCACAAGCATACCAAATTCCAATAGCAAGGAACATTCATTATGCACTCATGAGTATGATCATATCATCACATAAAATAATGAATACTTTGTGTTGTAACTGTATCAAACAACACACAACAATATTATGCCAAGGTCCAGAATGCTTGCCTTCAAGAGTATGCAAGTGGGGTGCATTATTTTTGAAAGTTGCTTCCTTCTTCAAAAACCTATTTTAAGAAAATTCAAATCAATACATAGTTTCAAACAGTACAAAAAAGTTGTTTGGAAAATTTTCAATTAAATATGAAAATAAACTAGACCAAATTTGAGAAACAACAGAAAAATAATCAAATCATTTGGACTTATATTTAAAAAGTTATAGTCAGTCAAAGTGTAGTCAAAAATCTGTTTTTAATAATTAATAAAAAAATAGAAAAGAAAACGGTTCGGGGAGGAAATGTACTCTGGGTTTTACGCTTTCACTTATGCCAGCGTGGATCGACTCGGGGTCACCGAGAGTGGGTCCCTTGGGCCCACTCGTCAGGTTTGACCAGTCGCGCGCCTCCTTTCTCCTCTGTCCGAGCGGAGGCGGGGCTCCGGCGATCGCCGTCGAC
>NW_021198350.1:0-1526 GCF_002162155.2 Triticum dicoccoides
TGCCATAGTCGGGCGTCTGAGCAACACCACATAAAGGGCTTATAAGAGAATAATCACAGTGAATATCCAGGGGGTAGAACCGTCCCAGGGATACTCAATAATTCAAATAATGTAAATGGTTAGTCCATAATAATAGTAATCATAATCATTAAGAGTCACAAGTCATGATCCATGTTCGGGTTTAGCAATTTTTCCTCCGAAGACCGACACTAAGACCGACACTTGACCCATCCCAGACTGTAGTCCTTAACCATGGACACGGCTATTCGAATAGATATAATCTCTGCAGAGGGTGTACTCTTTACCCATGAGTAACGGATTTCCGTTAGTCCATTGGGACTAATTCCGTCAACGGTCTTTTAATTGAAAACACACCTGACCACACACACCAGCCGGACTTACCGGTGTCTGGAATCACCCACGACACTCGTTAAGCAAAACTCTAAGTGGGGAGGCTACAACCTCGACTAGCATGGGATCACAAAATTTGTAACACGCACAAACTAGGGGAGCTACCCCCTCGGCTACAAACGGAAACACCCATGCCCCCGGACCAGGTGGCATGCCTACCGGATGCAGCCGGTATCTTCCACCATGGCCTTTCTATATGGTGTGTGCTAGGGAGGGGTTGACAACTTACTGAACCGTACCCTACCTATGGCAGGGACAAGTGGTAGCACGAAACAAGTATCGGGGTTACTGGAACAAGACTCGATCTATGACTAACTCAGGAGGTTTAAGTATTCACTACATGATTAGCACAACAAATATGTTTCAACCAACAGACAGAATCACCACTCATCATACCTCACTATGCCATACCGGACACAACTGTCTCGACGAAGACTGGAGACAAGCTCGTGTCTACCCAAGATAGAGGCTTTCCCGGATTCCTTCCGATAGGCATGAAAGGCATACGAGGGTGATTACTATCACAAGCATACCAAATTCCAATAGCAAGGAACATTCATTATGCACTCATGAGTATGATCATATCATCACATAAAATAATGAATACTTTGTGTTGTAACTGTATCAAACAACACACAACAATATTATGCCAAGGTCCAGAATGCTTGCCTTCAAGAGTATGCAAGTGGGGTGCATTATTTTTGAAAGTTGCTTCCTTCTTCAAAAACCTATTTTAAGAAAATTCAAATCAATACATAGTTTCAAACAGTACAAAAAAGTTGTTTGGAAAATTTTCAATTAAATATGAAAATAAACTAGACCAAATTTGAGAAACAACAGAAAAATAATCAAATCATTTGGACTTATATTTAAAAAGTTATAGTCAGTCAAAGTGTAGTCAAAAATCTGTTTTTAATAATTAATAAAAAAATAGAAAAGAAAACGGTTCGGGGAGGAAATGTACTCTGGGTTTTACGCTTTCACTTATGCCAGCGTGGATCGACTCGGGGTCACCGAGAGTGGGTCCCTTGGGCCCACTCGTCAGGTTTGACCAGTCGCGCGCCTCCTTTCTCCTCTGTCCGAGCGGAGGCGGGGCTCCGGCGATCGCCGTCGAC
>NW_021198351.1:0-943 GCF_002162155.2 Triticum dicoccoides
CCTTCATTTGTAAGCAAAACAAATGTATCCAATTTAGGCAGCATCATAATCTCATGAACATTAGAATCATTACCAAGAAATGAAAGTACCTGGTAATTTAATTGGCGTGCGCGAGCTCTAGTAATTGGTCCAGTATATGTAACAGTAGGGGCTGTGGGTGTAACAATGGTATTGATGTCCTCATCATCCTCCCCTTCTTGAAATGAAGTCGTCCTCGACGGAAGCGCATCTTCCTCACCCAAATAAGGCTTCAAATCTGCAATGTTAAAAGTGGGACTAACCCCAAAATCTACAGGTAGCTCAAGTTTATATGCATTATCATTTATTTTCTCTAACACCTTAAAAGGACCATCAGCACGTGGCATTAGCTTTGATTTGCGCAGATTAGGAAATCTATCTTTACGCAAATGTAACCAAACAAGATCTCCAGGCTCAAACACAACATGTTTTCTACCCTTATCTCCAGCAGGTTTATATTTAGCATTCATGCGCTCAATGTTTTCCTTAGTTAACTCATGCATTTTTAAAATCAATTCAGAACGTTCTTTAGCATCAAAATTAACCTTCTCTGAAGATGGAAGAGGCAACAAATCAATAGGTGCACGAGGTAGGAAACCATACACAATTTCAAAAGGGCACATCTTAGTAGTAGAATGCAATGAACGATTATAAGCAAATTCAATATGAGGCAAGCATTCTTCCCACATTTTCTTGTTATTCTTCAAAACAGCCCTAAGCATAGTAGACAATGTTCTATTGACTACTTCAGTTTGTCCATCAGTTTGGGGGTGACAAGTAGTACTAAAAAGCAGCTTAGTCCCCAACTTAGCCCATAAACATCTCCAAAAGTGGCTAAGAAATTTAGTATCATGATCTGAAACAATAGTATTTGGCACACCATGTAAGCGAATAATTTCACGAAAGAACAAATCAGCAACATTAA
>NW_021198352.1:0-1045 GCF_002162155.2 Triticum dicoccoides
TTTTTTTTTGAAACTATGATGATTTTTATAGCAAATTCGGAAACTATACACCCTAATGCATAGAAATCAAAAGTATCACCCCTTCGGCCTCTTGTTGGCCGAAAAGAGACTTTTTGGCCTAAGGTTGGCCGAAGAGGGACTTTTCATGAATTTTCTCAAATCACTTGATTGACTATAATTTGAGCTAGGAGTATTTTTTAGATGATTCTTTTTGCTACTGGTTCTTTGTGACTTTGTTTATCTATAGTAATTAATTGGTGAGTTTAAGGATTATTTAAAATTAGGTTTAAAAAACAGTTCTGTTTTAGTGTTTTATAGGTTTCGTGCTATTTTCTTTTAATTTTAATTGCTTTAAATTTTTTTCTTTTTGATTTTGACATATTATTTTAGTTTCTATTAAGTTATCAGTAGCTATTTTATTTGTAGCATTTTTTGGTATTTTATTTCTTTTATCCTACTAGAAAACTTGTTTTGAGCTTCATAGGAGTTTATATTTAAAAGTGCCTTATAAATCCTGTACAGCCATTGCCATTTTATAGATGAAAAAGAATACGCTTTCCCGCAATCTTTTTCCCTCCATTTTCTTTTTCACCATTTTCTCCCGCCATTCTCTCCCGCCATTTTCTTTCCCGCCATTCTCTCCCGCCATGTTATCTACGGTCGTGGACACCATGAGGCTCGTTTTATAAGTTGAGAAGAGAAGATGGCGAGAAAGAAGATGGTGGGCAAGAAGATGGCGGGAGAGAATGGCGGGAAAGAAAATGGCGGGAAAGAAAATGTCGGGAGAGAATGGTGGGAAAGAAAATGGAGGGAGAGAATGGCGGCAAATAAAATGACGGGAAAGAAAATGTTAGGAGAAAATGGCGGCAAAGAATGGCGGCACAGAATGGCGGGAGAAAATGGCGGCAAAGAAAATAGTGGGAGAAAATGGAGGAAAAGAACGGCGGGAAAGAAAATGAAGGGTAAAAGAAATAAAATACAAAAAACACTACAAATAAAATATCTACTGATAACTTAACAGAAACTAAAAGAATATGTCAAAATC
>NW_021198353.1:0-868 GCF_002162155.2 Triticum dicoccoides
TCTGTCACACCCTAGCTAGTCATGCATTAGAGTGTGTGCATCATGTTTAAAATTCCATTTAATTTGAAATGGGGATTTGTGAAACCCTCAGAATCATTTTGAAAATGACCCAAATAAAAATTTCTCCAAAAGGGTCCAAGAAAATGCTCATGTTGATCTCTGAAAATATTGGACAGAGATAAAAATCAAACCAATATTTTTAGTGGCTCATGGACATTTATTTTGGGCATTTGGAATTAATGCATAAATATTTGCTTTGGAAATATATTTCTATATATATTAATATATGTCCAAATATTATGCCAATTATAAAGGAGCTCTGGAATAATATATCTAGCCCCTGCAAAAATTGGCATAAGTTAAATAAATGATTTAATATATTATTTAAATCAAAACAAATGTCAGAAATTAGAAAACAGAAAAAAAACAAAAAAACTAAAAGGGAGAAGCTTACCTGGGCTCCTCCCTGTGCAGCCCAGCCAGCTGGCCGGCCCAGCCAGCAGCCGGCCCAGCCCACCTCCCTCCTCTATCGTCTTCGCCCCGAGCGAGGGAGGGGAGTGTGGCCGGCGCGCGCGCGCGCCACCGCGCCACGCCACCTCTCTCCCTGCCTGCCTGCCCTCCCCTCCTCGCCTCGGTGTCCCTGGACGACGCCACGCCCTCCCCCCTGCTCTCTCTCACTCTCCCCCGGCTCTCCCCTCCTCTCCCTCGCTCTCTCTCTCGCCCGGCCGAACACCACCGTCGCCGCCGTTCGCCTTAGCCGCTGTCTCCGACCACCCCTCGCTCCCCCGACTAGCTCAGGAGCTCCGCCTCGACTCCCTCTTCCTCCCCACCGCTCCACAGCTCCCCGGAAGCCCTGCATCGCCGCCAC
>NW_021198354.1:0-1424 GCF_002162155.2 Triticum dicoccoides
CCGAGACCACCGCACCGACCTCGCCCGAGCTCACCGTCGCCGGAGATCCCCTTCAACGCCGTCGTCGCTCCGGTCCATCTCCGGCCGCACCAAGGACTCCGTCGCACTCACTGTGAGCTTAGCCATCTTCCCCTCCCTTCCGTTCTTGCTCCCGAGCCGTGTAGCAACCTCCCGGAGCTCAACCGCACCCACCGCCGTGGACCTCGTCGCCGACGTGCTCCCGGCCATCCTCCGGCCACAAGATGGTGTCCATCTTGCTCACCGCGTTCCACAGCACCTAGCTAGCCACTCCACGAGCCTCACCGAACCCTCTAGCACCAAGTTCACCTCCGACCGAACCTCGGTGGCCGCCAAAGTCGTCGCCGGCGTCGACTCCGGCCACCCCGACCCCAACGGGCTCCGCCAAGAGCTGCGGGTTGTCCTCAGCTCCACTCCGGTGGCCTCCGCGGTCCATTTGGTGGCCGAAATGGCCAAAACCACTCCCGCCGCCGCGTCGGGCTCGCCGGCGACTAAACGCCGGCAGCCGACACTGACTTTGACCACGGATGGGCCCTGGTTGACTCCCCTGAGTCAATGACAGGTGGGGCCCAGCCCTACTAATTAAACAGGATTAGTTTTAATTAAGTTTTAATTAAAATAATCACCCTGACATGCGGGACCCACTGTCAGGTTTGACTTGGACCAGTTCCGTTGACCTGCTGACGTCACACTGACGTCAGGCTGACGCAGTAATTGATTTTCTGGATTTAAATTAAATCAGGAAATTCCAGAATATTATTTAAACTTCAAAAATTCATAACTTTTATTCTGTAACTCCAAATTGGACAAAATATATATGAAAAATGATCAGAAAAATCCAATCTATCCATCTGTACTATTTTCATGCATGATCAAACAAGTTAAATTGATGTTTTAAGCAGAACAAGGAAAAGCACTTTAAAAGGCCATATTTGAATTTGAAATTTGAATCTTTGATTCAAATTTGTTCAAACCCTTCTGGCTTTAGTTGCATTAGCCCAACACACTCATATTGCCATGTTTCATGCATGCATCATATTGTTGCACATTGTTTGGTGATGCTTGTGTATCGATGCCCTTTGCGACAGGTTCTGTCCCCGAGGAGTACCGTGATTACCCTAACGAAGAACCGTATCCGTGCATCGAACCATCAGGCAAGCAACCAACCATTTGATCATATCGATACAATCCCATGTCCTCGCTCCTGCTCTCTTTTACTGCATTAAGACAACGCGATTCAAACTGCTGTGTGCTACGGTAGTTGAACCCATTTCCTCTGCATGACCTGTCATTGCCACAGTAACTAGATGAAACCCACTAGCATGTGTAGGAGTTGATTGAGCCCTATGTATGTGTTGTTCCTACCTTGCTATGCCTGCTATGCTTAGAGTCGTGTCAGGTCTGGT
>NW_021198355.1:0-1142 GCF_002162155.2 Triticum dicoccoides
TGTTAGGCGGCGGGGTACAGGTAGACCCACAGTACGGAATGACAACAGTGGATCTGAAAAATCTTGGGTACACTGACGAACCGTTTGTCCTAGCCAATGATGTGGCACAGGTTATCTATGTGAAGGACATGTCTACCAAACCGAGAAAAAGAAAAGATAAGGAAGCGAATACATCATACGATGAGCCAAAGCGCCACATAGTTCTTTCAGGAAAAAGGGACATCCTGGGAGTGGACGGCAAGACAGACATGTCTGAAGATTATGAAAAGTTTCATGAAATTCCTCCCTTCAATGTCAAGGCTGACCCAAGCATCCTGATAAACAATGAAGATTATCCATGGTTACGACGCAATAAGCAAATGACACAAGCGAAGAAAAAGTGAAGACTTTCTCCCGCAACTATTATGATGATACCATGCCAAATTTATAACAGACGAACATGCTACCATTGTCCATTTTGTACATGCACATGCTATGTGGGTGAAATTATGATACCATCCCAACTTTCAACTTTTTCAGAGTTCATTTGAAATGCTTTCATGTCTTATGGTTCAAGGTTTTATGTGTTGAGGCAAATGGATCAATATGTCAGGAGGCGGGGTACAGGTAGACCCACAGTATGGTATGACAACAGTGGATCTAAACAATCTTGGGTACACAGACGAACCATTTGTCCTAGCCAATGATGTGGCGCAGTTATTGTCCGAAACTTTGATACTTCGAAAGTGATTGTCCATTTTGTACACGAAGTGCATCAAGTTTTTGTCGTAACCCTCTCTACTTTTTGGAACATGCTATGTGGGTGAAATGATGATACCATGCCAACTTTCAACCTTTTCAGAGTTCATTTTTAAATGCTTTCCAATTTCAGAGTCATTTAGCTCAAAGAATGAATTAATAGCAAACAGAATGAACTACAAAACTTTTATGAAAATAAAAACAATCAATTAAAATATTATGTTATGATCAACTAAAATAAAACTATAATATTCTTCAATAGCAAAAAGAATATAATTTTTGTGACCTAAAATCAAACTATAAGTATTTAATTGTAAGTATAAATAAAAAATAAATAGCAAAAAAGAAAAAAAATTCTATTTTTATAGTAAAGTTATTCATAAACTAGTGATTCACACAAATTT
>NW_021198356.1:0-515 GCF_002162155.2 Triticum dicoccoides
GAGGTTACGGACCCCCCCCCGGGAAGTATATGGGCCTTATTGGGCCATAGTGGGAGAGAGGAGAAGGGAGCCTAGGAGGGTGTGCGCCCGCCCAAGCCCAATCCGAATTGGGTGGGGGGCCAACCCCCCTTTCTTTCCTCCTTCCTGCCCCTTCCTTCCTCTCCTACTCCAAATAGGGAAGGGGGGGGGGGGAATCCTACTCCCAGTGGGAGTAGGACTCCTCTAGGGCGCGCCACAGAGGGCCGGCCCTTTCCCCTCCTCAACTCCTTTATATACGGGGGAGGGGGGCACCCCATAGACACACAAGTTGACATTGTTTAGCCGTGTGTGGTGCCCCCCTCCACGGTTACACACCTCGGTCATATCATCGTAGTGCTTAGGCAAAGTCCTACGCCGGTAACTTCATCATCACCGTCACCACGCCTTCGTGCTGATGAAACTCTCCCTCGGCCTCAACTGGATCAAGAGTACGAGGGACGTCCTCGAGCTGAACATGTGCTGAACGCAGAGGTGCC
>NW_021198357.1:0-1212 GCF_002162155.2 Triticum dicoccoides
TATCCCTGAGCTAGTTGGTTAAGCTAGACAACAACTTGGAGAGTTGGAAGATAAAAGCTTGTCTGACTTAGTTCGTTCCAAAGGGATATTCTTGTGTAGTGTGTGTTGAAGAAAGATGATATCTTCATCGATTGGTCCTTGTGATCAGTTGCTGGACCTATTGTCTTATCAATCCTTTGATTTGAGTGTGGGCTATCGTCAAATCAAATCAGTACCAACGATGCTCGTAATGTTGTCTTATTCGTGGTTGATCCCTCGAGCATACACCATTATATCTTTTGGGTCTGACCAATGCTATCACTTGTTCACTTAACTATGGAATTCCTTTTAAAAGGAAACCCAGATGAATTGTTGTTGTGCCCATTGACAACATCCTTGTCTTCTCCATAATTTTGCTGAACATTAAGCTAGTGTTGGAAACTTTTGAAAGCATTTGTTCTGCTAGCTCATGAAGCATATGTTTGGATGAAGGTAGTGACTTCCTTTAATTCATGTGCATCTGATGCAAGTTGCCGCCATGGATTCGAGAAAGTCAATGTTGCTTTCTTTGGAATCATTCCAAATCAGTCATGCACACGTGCGAAGAATGCTGTGGTTTGAAGACTTGCAACCTTCAATCTATATGTATCCCTAGCACACCAAGCCACTGATTGATTTGTTCAAGGAGAAGGAGTTCCTTCATAAGAGCTAATCCGGACTTATGAAAGAACTTCGATACCCTCGTTGATGGTTCCCACTCCTGAACTCGGTAGTGTTTTATTATAAGACTACCACGTGGTCATGCTTGTCTGGGACAACGTGTTCACATGTTTGTAGCAGAACCAGCTCATGTTTTGGAGCTTGCTATCGTAGTTCATCTCCCGAGAATCCCGCAACGTCATCTCGTCGATTTGTGTTGCAAACTTTCATTTTTCTTCCTAAGACTCGATGAGCCTGGAATATCCTAACACCAACCAGAGCTGAATCTCAGGCAGATATGATGGTTGGAACATTTCCCTAAGAACTATAATATTGGTCTCTCGATAACCGGTAAGGTGGATGTCGTGGCCAACACACCCATCCGGTAGACCTATTATTATAGTATCTTGTTTGAGGAAGTTGGCCACCCCCCCCCATAGGGATTTCGTAGGATTTACTCCCTAGTTGCCCCTATGGATTTTTGTGTTCCCGAAGTCCGACCTTTTACTTGATGTTTTAGATATCAAACCATAT
>NW_021198358.1:0-3165 GCF_002162155.2 Triticum dicoccoides
GGCGGCGGCGGCTGCGATCCCATCGAGGAGACTGGCTGAGGTGAGAACACCGTGGAGACAGTCGGAGGGGCAGCCGGCGCGGTGACAGAGGGCGCGATGGCCGCGGTTGACGCCGCGAAGCCTGCCAGCGCGACGTCCTCCGCCACCAGCGGCGCAGTGGCCGAGGGCGCGACAGCCGCGGTTGACGGGGCGGCGGTGGTGTGGGCCACAAGCGCCTGCCCGGGCGAAGTAGCAGCCGGCGGGAGCGCGAAGAGGGAGCCGACGCTCCGTGTCCCGATCGGCGCCTGAAGGGAGGCGGCATCCAGCGGCCTCGAGAGAAGTGCCGCGAGGGAGGCCGGCAGAAAACCGGTGGCGGTGGAGCCGGACGCAGCGGCGGACGTCATGGCAGTCGGGCGACGGCGGCGGCGGGCGCGGCGGCGGCGGCGGCGGTGGCGGCGGCGGCGGCGGCGGCGGTTTAGGGTTTTTAGGCGGAAGCGGACGTAACCTAGCGTGATATCATGTAAGACAATAGGCTTTGGGGGGAACCGGCACAACCCTCTAGGGGTGTCCTATCACATATATATATAATGAGGTGATATACAACGTTACAATATACACACGTAAATACAGTCTAACAATGGTACATGACCCCAAACACTCAGTGTGTCGTGAACTCCTAGGTACATACCTGCACAGCGTGCATTCACGTGCTTGCATGTCAGCATGTGTACATATTCCGATTCTCGCTTTTCTTATTTTCTTTTGAACTTTATAGCTTCGAGCCTGCTGTGAGCCCCCATTTCGTTTGGCTTGCTGCATGGCAGTTTCATCGTCCGGTCGTCCGTCGTGCCCTCTTCTTCTTCCTCGAAAATGCAAAGTGCTTTCAAGAAAGTAAAATCAGATGCAAATGAAAATAAGCTGTGCAGGAGCACAGGGTAGATGATTCCCTCCTTTCCGACTCCCAAAGCGAGCCTTATGGGAGTGTCCGAAAGAGTTCAGATAAAGAAACAAACATGGACTATCATCATAACCCTTTCCTTCTCCCTAGTTCCATGCCTGGCCGGCTTATGGTAGTACTACTAATTTTCACTCACATGCATGCACGTATGGGCCGGTGCAAGTGCCCCAAGCACGCTGCTGGTGTATGCTTCTATGGTTTTGCTATTTACTCCCTCCATCTTAAAATTATTGTCTCAAGCTTACTGTAATTTTGTACTAAAATTAGTACAAAGTTGAGACGCTGCGGAGGAGTATGTGTTAGTCGATTTCCGTGAAGCATCAAGGGCGAAAACGGTTAGTGTCGCGGCGAGGACAAAGGCACGAAGTAGTCATCGAGGCCTCGGACAGGAGTGACCCGGTGCCAGGGACGATGCGAGGCCTCGATCAGCACTTCGTGCATGCACAGATGAATTAACTGAAGGGATTTGGTAAGTTCGTCACGGTAGTATTTCTAGCTCTATAAGCTGATTAAAGGTAAAAAAACAGTGCAACAGAGTTACACTATAAGCTGGGGTAAGATTCTGTACCACGATACATCCAATTGGACATTTCGAAACGAGTGCGTGATCCTGAAATACATATGTTCAGTACAAATAGGACGGACAAGTTGATACTAGATCGAGGGCTGTTTAAACAAACAGCATGTGTATGTGGGGTCCACATTTTTGAAAAACAAACGGTATAGTAATGCGGAGAGCGACAGTCCGGCATTGGTGCGTGCATGTGGATGCGAATGGGATGCTGCTAGCAGGAAGAATCGCCACCAGCCTCACTGCATGATAACAACTTTCTCCTGTTACATTGTCGCTCCGGCAAACAAACAAGCACCCACCCTGACCCCAAAGCTCGATGTCCATCATCCATCCACGTCAACCCCATCACCCAATGCTCGTACTAGTACAATCTCACTCTGTTCTCTGCTCTCAAGTCTGATGAAGAAACGGTTTCCCCTTCCCCTGCTCTGCTCCGGTGGTGTGCTGCTACTCTGAAATCCAGGGGTCCCGGTTCCCCGGTCGCACTCACTCTTCTGTGGTTTGCCAGAGATCGCTCTCTCCAGCCCCGTCACAAACTTTCGAAACCCAGCAGCAGCGGCAAGCAACAGCTCGTTACACTCACGGGCGTACTGGCTTAGGCATCACCTCAGTCTCTTTCCATCAATCCATCAAGATATATTTTTGTTTTTGCGGGGAATCCATCAAGACAGATTGATCGGAATGAAGCGGTACTCGCGGAGCCTGTCCGTGCCGGACACGCCCAGGGGCCTCACGGCCGGCCGCCATCGCCGGCAACCCCTGCCCCGGCTGCATGTCCTTGGTGCACTGCCTCATCGTCGCCCCCGGCGCCGGCATGCCGGAGAATGAAGCTACTACATACGCGGCTCAAGCGTACAGGAGTGCACTGCCGAAATGAACCCCCGAGCTAAAGCTAGCCGGACTGCATGCAACACACGTACAAGTGCACGCCATGGTCTGACCTGGCATGCACACCGATGCACGCACGTCCAGCGTACGTAGGGTGAAGACTCCATGCACCTATCGATGAAGCTACTACATAGGCGTCTCAAGCCTTCAGGAGTGCATGCACTGCCGAAAGAACCCCCGAGCTAACGCTAGCCGGACTGCATGCAATGCAACACACGTACAGTACAAGTGTACGCCATGGTCGACCTGGCATGTGTTGGAATTATGTGTCCTGCAAAATTACTTGGAATTGTTAAAATTCAAAATACCTCATTATGGAATTATACATGTATTTATACATGGAATTGTTTTACATGTTTAGCATGGAATTGTTACTTGCTGGAACGTACTTAAGTTTTATATACTTAATGAAGCTGGTCGATTATCGGTGGAATACAATATACTATTTATATTGGAAAGACTATCCGGATACACCAATGATTGGAAGGAGCTAGATCTTATAATTAGATTACAGCCCTAATGTTGATCTACATAATTAAAGGAATTTACACTCTATTATGGCGCGTTGCTCACAAGCGCGTGCTCCAGGGACGAAACGGGTAGAATCCGTTAAACAGACAAATATGATCGTGGTTGATAATTTGATCTGGACTCTATCCTAGAAACTAGTGGAAAAGACTAGAAATCTTATATCTGTATAAGAGGTGGACTCTTTGGAAAAGACAGTATAAGAAGGTCCCTATCCCCTAGCCTCAGATATGCGAAT
>NW_021198359.1:0-781 GCF_002162155.2 Triticum dicoccoides
GGTGAGAGCCATCGGCATCCTCAGGTCCGCCCCCCGGAAGGCGGTCGGCGGTGAGGCGGGGGCGGCTGATGTGGTTCGGCGGCTCGGGGCAGATGGTGAGGTCGTAGCCGTCGTCGTTGAAGAAGACCCGGAGCGTGGTGTGAAGCTTGGAGGCATCGAGGCACTTCACCTTGGCCCTGACCTCCTCCTCTTTGCGCAGAGAAAGCTCATCAACCACCACCACCTTGCCCAGGATCTTGGACATACTGCGAATGACCCTCTCAGACCGGGCCACATCGGGGAGGCCGACGATGAGGATCCAAGCCGTGTGCAGAACCGCCACTGCCTTGGGGTCCCATCTCGGCTCAGAGATGTTCACCACAATCCCGTTGAGGGCCAAGGTGATGCTGTCGCTGCGGGTGCAGAAGCCCATGCTCATAGCGTCGGGGAAGATCACCGAGAAGGAGTTAGGCGCGGTGGAAGACACCTGCCAATCCCACGAGCACCGGCAAAGATGGTTGAGCTCGGCCTCGATCATAGCCGGAGTGGCGACTCCCTCACCCACGACCGTCACCAGGGCCAGGAGCGAGGGGGAGGGAGGCGGCAGCTCCGGTACCTCGATGTGGAAGAAGCCCATGTCCTCGATGCCGTGGCCATACATCATGAGTTCCTCGGTGACCGGGCGCTCCGGACAGAGGACCGCGGGGTGCCCAGCCTCCTTGCAGAGGTAGCATGTCGGGGGGTTGGGACATGCCACCTGGAAGTGGCCAGGCACGCCGCAGTTGAAGCACGGAGGGCCCTC
>NW_021198360.1:0-4476 GCF_002162155.2 Triticum dicoccoides
CATGAAAGCTCTAGTCAGGTTAACAAAATCACAAAAAATTATAGAATTGGTAGCAATTATGAGAAAGAACTTTCATGGGTTGAACCAGTACCACCGGCGCCCCTGCACCCTCGCACAAACTCCTTCTACTCCCTAATAAAACCGTAAAAGAAAAAAAATACTAATGTTAGAACATGATGCCGAATTTTGCAAAGAATGTAAAAAGACAGCAATACATGGCTCTCTTATGCTAGCAATGAATGAGATACCCCAGATTGCGAATCTTTTTTCAGCAGGTGGATGAGTCTATTAAATGTTCTACAAGAGTTGGATATCTGTTAGATGATTTCTCCGTAAGCTTCATCTTGTCTTTGTTTACTAAAAACAGGTGACCCGTTTTCAATATGTCTTTCAGAAGAATTAAAAGTAGTTGGTCTATAGTTAGCATGACTGATGGAATAAGCGTCAATACCATACTGCACTGGCAATTTCACTATGGAAAAATTCAGGGCAAGAACTTAACAATTACATTTACAGATTTATGGATTGTACTTAATTCCCTTTTTCTTTCTGAGGGCCCGGCCCTAAATCAGTGCAAGCAGATGCATAGTCCTGAATCAAACTGTAAATTATGTTGATGTTCATTGATCAAACCTTACCATCAGTCCCGCAATTGCAATCCACGTACAGTACAGATCCTACGCTGCACACAATTTCCTACACAACCACAAAATGCAGTCCAAAAATATGGTCAAACCAGACCAAGGATTCTCACCAAGACGCAAACAGGCTTGATTCAGACCGCATCGGTTCATGCATCAACGAGTTGCTGCTCCATCTCCTATAGACATCACATTATGAGATGCTCAGGAGTAGTTAGTGAGAGTTTGGGGTATCACGTCACTCGTGTGCTCCACCTACTTGCTCCTTAGAAAAAATATTGTACACACAGATTGGAAGAACCAGATCAATTTTGGTACTGATTTGTCCACGTTCAAAGGACTTCTGCCACCGGATCCTAACTTTCTTGCTTCGCACATAAGGCTGCACTACAGAATCTGCAAAGTAACGGAATCAGTTGGGCACTTAATTATGTTAATTAATCCGCAAGATGGATGGATGCAGTTGTTCACGTACCTAATCATGGTGGCCAGCGGCTTCCGCGGAGCTGCTCTACCTGACGTACAACGGTGACAAATAGATGACATGAATTTAATTTGCGTTTTGAGATGCCATGCGACGTTAACGGCAGAGGGGTCGTGGCCGTACTTGTCGTCGATGACAAATCGGGGGGCGGGGATGACGGAGCCCAAGAAGTCGCTGAAGAAGTCCACCACCAGGTCATGCCCTACCATGGACCATGCCGCCTGGGAAGCCGGGAACACCAGGTCCTCTTAGGGCATGAGCTATGGAAGCACTGGTATGGTGTGGTCTCAGTATCCACATAGGCGCATAGAAATGAGGCAGCACATGCAGTTAATCCCCCCATGCAATCTCTCTCTCTTCATCTGCTCCACTTTTCCTTGCGGTCCCTGCCTCTCTCTCTCAGCTTTTTCACCCAAGCAACCGGCTCCTCTGCAAGATCCCGTGTTGGTCTGCAGGCAACCATCTTTTTTATCTCTCTTCTCCACATCATCCATTCCTCATATGTGGATAATGGGGCAGTTGTCCATGCTGGAGCGTAATACATGCTCTTACACGCACACCTCGCTAGGTACCCTACGCCACGTCCGCACTTCACAAGTGTTGTTCCAAATCGAATCGCGAGGCAAGATAAGGATGGGAGTGGAAGAAGGCCGGCGTGCAGATTCATCTCCTCCTTGTCGACCTTGACCACTCGTGACAGCAGCGGAGGAAGGCCTTGAGGTTTGGTTAGGTCGAACGGAGGGGCGGCAGCGGGCGGGCGAAGACGGTTGGCGGCGGAGGTGGGAACCCTAGAAAAAATATGGTCGAGCGACAGGAGGACTGGAGAGATCGAGGGATGAGTTGGATGGAGAGAGGAGCCTCGCTCCCTGGTTCGTCCGATCTTTTTTCGTGCGAGGGGGCATGACTACATGGTCGTCGTCCGGGTTTTTTCGCACAGAGGGGGCCTCGCTGCGTGGTCGTCTACGGGATCATCCGTTTTTTCTTCATGATGATGGGATCACCCTTTTTTCGTGAGGGGATAGTTACTTAGGAGGTGGGAGGGGAGACGGAAAAAAAACAGACGAAGGTGGGAGATTGAAACGGAGACTACCAAGTCGTTCATTAGGAGTAGAGATAGAGATGCTTGATTAAAGATTGATCATGATTTATTTATTTTCATATAAAAGTTATCAAATAGTACGGAAAATTGATCTTATTGGCAGATCAAATTGGTTTAAATATGCTTGATTAAAGATTGATCATGATTTATTACTTTCTATATAAAAGTTACCATATATTACCGAAAATTGATCTTATTGGCAAATAAAATCGGATTAAATAGATCATGGGTAAAATCCGGTTTAAATGTGTTGATGGGATAAAAAACGGTGGGAAAGGATTAATCGGAATGAGGCGAGACTACCAACTCGGGCATTAGAAAAATTGATTTAAATAGATCATGGGTAAAATTCGATTTTAATGTGTTGGTGGAATAAAAACGGTGGGGAAGGACAAAGCGGCGTCTCTAGGAGGAAGCACGACTAAGCTGCAGGAGCCTTCCTTACATTTTGGTGCAGGAGAAACTTGTCACTTTAGGAACGTTTACCCATCCAACATTCCAGAGAGTAAGACGGACCAGGTAAACAACAAAGAATGTGTACCTTGTCTGTACGTGTCCCGCGGGCGGAGCACCACCGCTCACTCTGGACGATGGACTAGCCACACGAAATAGAGTGGCACCACCCTATTGGACGAGGAGTTCATGCCAGCCTGGTTCATGGAATTTAGAAAACTATCCTCCAATGCTAGCGTGTGCACGCTGCACATCTTCAGCCCACGGCCATGACCGGCTACGATCCACGGCATTATCCGTGCCTCTCTTCGAGCATCCGAGAAACTCTACATACAGGTTTTTGGATCGGACGGTAATAGCGTCTTGGTGTCGTTCTTCATCGAGAAGGCATTGTCTTGTTTGCTCTCGGTATCCTCGATGCTAGATTTGAAGATGTTGGTCGTCTAGTTGTTGCTTGGGCTGCTTCCTGGGTTGACGAGTTTGGCTTATACCACCCTTATACTCACTTTAACTTCTTCTATCAATAAAATGATACGCAAACTTTATATATTAACTAATCTAGTGGCATCACCCGATTGGATGAAGAGTCCATGCCAGCCTGGTCCCTACAAACTTAAAGGAATTTAGAATCATGTTTAACGCGTGCGAACGTGCACGGTGCACATCCTCCGCGCGCGGCCATGACCCACCGGCGACGGCCCCGTCCACGCGTGTTTGCTACTTCAAAATTGTTGTGGACTCGCTCTGCGGAGAGATTTTTTTTTGAAACTATGATGATTTTTATAGCAAATTCGGAAACTATACACCCTAATGCATAGAAATCAAAAGTATCACCCCTTCGGCCTCTTGTTGGCCGAAAAGAGACTTTTTGGCCTAAGGTTGGCCGAAGAGGGACTTTTCATGAATTTTCTCAAATCACTTGATTGACTATAATTTGAGCTAGGAGTATTTTTTAGATGATTCTTTTTGCTACTGGTTCTTTGTGACTTTGTTTATCTATAGTAATTAATTGGTGAGTTTAAGGATTATTTAAAATTAGGTTTAAAAAACAGTTCTGTTTTAGTGTTTTATAGGTTTCGTGCTATTTTCTTTTAATTTTAATTGCTTTAAATTTTTTTCTTTTTGATTTTGACATATTATTTTAGTTTCTATTAAGTTATCAGTAGCTATTTTATTTGTAGCATTTTTGGTATTTTATTTCTTTTATCCTACTAGAAAACTTGTTTTGAGCTTCATAGGAGTTTATATTTAAAAGTGCCTTATAAATCCTGTACAGCCATTGCCATTTTATACATGAAAAAGAATACGCTTTCCCGCAATCTTTTTCCCTCCATTTTCTTTTTCACCATTTTCTCCCGCCATTCTCTCCCGCCATTTTCTTTCCCGCCATTCTCTCCCGCCATGTTATCTACGGTCGTGGACACCATGAGGCTCGTTTTATAAGTTGAGAAGAGAAGATGGCGAGAAAGAAGATGGTGGGCAAGAAGATGGCGGGAGAGAATGGCGGGAAAGAAAATGGCGGGAAAGAAAATGTCGGGAGAGAATGGTGGGAAAGAAAATGGAGGGAGAGAATGGCGGCAAATAAAATGACGGGAAAGAAAATGTTAGGAGAAAATGGCGGCAAAGAATGGCGGCACAGAATGGCGGGAGAAAATGGCGGCAAAGAAAATAGTGGGAGAAAATGGAGGAAAAGAACGGCGGGAAAGAAAATGAAGGGTAAAAGAAATAAAATACAAAAAACACTACAAATAAAATATCTACTGATAACTTAACAGAAACTAAAAGAATATGTCAAAATC
>NW_021198361.1:0-612 GCF_002162155.2 Triticum dicoccoides
GGGCCAGGGCGGCGACGCGGGGACGACACGACGGGGACGGGCCCGGGGCGGCGACGGAGACGAGGGCGGCGACGGGGACGAGGGCGGCGACGGGGACGGGGGCGGCGACGGAGACGAGGGCGGCGACGGGGACAGGGGCGGCGACAGCGACGGAGACGACGGAAACAGAGGAAGAAATAGAGGGAGAATGAAATTTTCGCAAGTGTTGTTTATATAGGAGGGGCCTTTAGTACCGGTTTGTGCCACCAACCGGTACTAAAGGCCAGTTTTGGCCAGCCCAAGCGGCGGGAAGCAACCCCCTTTAGTACCGGGTGGTGGCACAAACCGGTACTAAAGGCCCCCCCTTTAGTACCGGTTGGTGGCTCCAACCGGTACTAAAGGCCTCGCGCTGCCACCCCAAAGTTTAGTCCCACCTCGCCGGGCGAAGGGCAGCCGCACTGGTTTATAAACCCAGCCGCGGCTACCACTTCGAACTCCTCTGTAAAGCAGGCTTGTGGGCCTAAACTCTGCGCGCTGCCCTGTGAGTCTGCTGGGCCTTTAAGGCCTGTAATTACACACCTGTGGCCTATCAGGCCCACAGGGCAGCGCCCCAATTTTTTTATAGTTTTTTTT
>NW_021198362.1:0-1061 GCF_002162155.2 Triticum dicoccoides
TGCGTTTACGTGTCGGTCATCGATACTCACGGTTTTTGTCATGTCTGACCCGTTTCGTGGACTATTACTCACCATTTTGGGGTCCCAAAGCGATTTCCATGGTTGTCGAACCCCAAGGTGTGCTTATGTATCGGTCATCAACACTCATAATTTTGGCTAATTCTGGTCCGTTTCGTGGACTATTACTCACGATTCTGGCCCGTTATGGGGCCCCGGAGCGATTTTCACGATTGATGATCCCCAGGGTGTGTTTGCATGTCCGGCGTCAATACTCATAGTTTTGGCGAATTCTGACCGTTTCGTGGACTATTACTCACTGTTTTTGGGTCACGGAGTGATTTGCATAGTTGTTGAATCCCAAGGCAGTTTTGGCCGATTCTAGCCCGTTTCGTGGACTATTACTCACCATTTTGGTGTCTCGAAGCGATTTGCATGATTGGTGAAATCCGAGGTGCGTTTACGCGTTGGTCATCAACACTCACAATTGTTGCCGATTCTGGTCCGTTTCATGGACTATTACTCACCGTTTTCGGCTCCTAGAGCGATTTCCATGGTTGACAATCCCCGGGATGCGTTTTGGCGTTTGTCGTCAACACTCACAGTTTTGCCAATTCTGACACGTTTTGTAGACTATTACTTACCGTTTTGGGGGCCCAAAGCGATTTGCATAGTTGTTGAACACCAAGGTGCGCTTACGTGTCGGTTATGAACACTCGCGGTTTTTGTCGATTCTAACCTGTTTCATGCACTATTACTCACGGTTTTGGGGTCCCAAAGCGATTTCCATGGTAGTTGAACCCCAAGCTGCGCTTACATGTCGGTCATCAACAACCGCTGTTTTGGTCGATTCTGGACCGTTTCAAGGACTATTGTTGAACCCCGGGGTGCATTTACGTGTCGGTCATCGATACTCACGGTTTTTGTCATGTCTGACCCGTTTCGTGGACTATTACTCACCATTTTGGGGTCCCAAAGCGATTTCCATGGTTGTCGAACCCCAAGGTGTGCTTATGTATCGGTCATCAACACTCATAATTTTGGCTAATTCTGGTCCGTTTCGT
>NW_021198363.1:0-1329 GCF_002162155.2 Triticum dicoccoides
CATCAACACTCGCAGTTTTGGCCGATTCTAGACCGTTTCAGGGACTTTTACTCACCGTTTTGGGGTCCCAAAGCGATTTCCACGGTTGGTGAACCCCAATGTCTGCTTACGTGTCGGTTATCAACGCTCGCGGTTTTTGTCGATTCTAACCTGTTTCGTGCTCTATTACTCACGGTTTTGGGGTCCCAAAGCGAATTCCATGGTTGTTGAACCCCAAGGTGCGCTTACATGTCGGTCATCAACACTCACGGTTTTTGTTGATTCTGGCCTGTTTCATGGACTATTGTTGAACCCCGGGGTGCGTTTACGTGTCGGTCATCAATACTCACGGTTTTTCTCGAGTCTGACCCGTTTCGTGGACTATTACTCACCATTTTGGGGTCCCAAAGAGATTTCCATGGATGTCGAACCCCAAGGTGTGCTTATGTGTCGGTCATCAACACTCACAATTTTGGCTAATTCTGGTCCGTTTTGTGGACTATTACTCACGATTCTGGCCGGTTTTGGGCTCCCGAGGCGATTTTCACGATTGACGATCCCCATGGTGTGTTTGCATGTCCGGCATCAATACTCACAGTTTTGGTGAATTCTGACCATTTCGTGGACTATTACTCACTGTTTTGGGGTCTCGGAGTGATTTCCACGATTTGTGAATTCCGAGGTACGTTTACGTGTCGGTCATCAACACTCACAATTTTTGCCAATTCTGGTCCGTTTCGTGGACTATTACTCGCCGTTTTGGGGTCCTAGAGCGATTTCCATGAGTTTCAATCCCCGGGGTGCGTTTACGCGTCTGTCGTCAACACTCACAGGTTTGCCAATTCTGACACGTTTTGTGGACTATTACTTACCGTTTTGGGGGCCCAAAGCGATATGCATAGTTGTTGAACCCCAAGGTGCGCTTACGTGTCGGCCATCAACACTCGCAGTTTTGGCCGATTCTAGACCGTTTCAGGGACTTTTACTCACCGTTTTGGGGTCCCAAAGCGATTTCCACGGTTGGTGAACCCCAATGTCTGCTTACGTGTCGGTTATCAACGCTCGCGGTTTTTGTCGATTCTAACCTGTTTCGTGCTCTATTACTCACGGTTTTGGGGTCCCAAAGCGAATTCCATGGTTGTTGAACCCCAAGGTGCGCTTACATGTCGGTCATCAACACTCACGGTTTTTGTTGATTCTGGCCTGTTTCATGGACTATTGTTGAACCCCGGGGTGCGTTTACGTGTCGGTCATCAATACTCACGGTTTTTCTCGAGTCTGACCCGTTTCGTGGACTATTACTCACCATTTTGGGGTCCCAAAGAGATTTCCATGGATGTCGAACCCCAA
>NW_021198364.1:0-1098 GCF_002162155.2 Triticum dicoccoides
GGGATCACATCATTAGGAGAATGATGTGATGGACAAGACCCAATCCTAAGCATAGCACAAAGGTCGTTTAGTTCGTTTGCTAGAGCTTTGCCAATGTCAAGTATCTCTTCCTTAGACCATGAGATCGTGTAACTCCCGGATACCGTAGGAGTGCCTTGGGTGTATCAAACGTCACAACGTAACTGGGTGACTATAAAGGTGCATTACAGGTATCTCCGAAAGTAGCTGTTGGGTTGACACGGATCGAGACTGGGATTTGTCACTCCGTATGACGGAGAGGTATCTCTGGGCCCACTCGGTAATGCATCATCATAATGAGCTCAAGGTGACCAAAGTGTTGGCCACGAGATCATGCATTACGGTACGAGTAAAGTGACTTACCGGTAACGAGACTGAACAAGGTATTGGGATACCGACGATCGAGTCTCGGGCAAGTAACGTACCGATTGACAAAGGGAATTGTATACAGGGTTTGATTGAATCCTCGACATCATGGTTCATCCGATGACAACATCGAGAAGCATGTGGGAGCCAACATGGGTATCCAGATCCCGCTGTTGGTTATTGACCGGAGAACGTCTCGGTCATGTCTACATGTCTCCCGAACCCGTAGGGTCTACACACTTAAGGTTCGATGACGCTAGGGTTATAAAGGAAGTTTGTATGTGGTTACCGAATGTTGTTCGGAGTCCCGGATGAGATCCCAGACATCACGAGGAGTTCCGGAATGGTCCGGAGGTAAAGATTTATATATGGGAAGTCCTATTTTGGCCACCGGAAAATGTTCGGGATTTTTCGGTATTGTACCGGGAAGGTTCTAGAAGGTTCCGGAGTGGGGCCCACCTGCATGGGGGGACCCACATGAACGTGAGTAGTGGGGGAAAGGCCCCACACCCCTGGTCAAGGCGCACCAAGATCCCCCCTTAGAAGGAATAAGATCATATCCCGAAGGGATAAGATCAAGATCCCTAAAAAGGGGGGATAACAATCGGTGGGGAAGGAAATGATGGGATTTCTTTCCTCCCACCTTGGCCAACGCCCCAATGGACTTGGAGGGCAAGAAACCAGCCCCTCCACCCCTATATATAGTGGGGAGGC
>NW_021198365.1:0-1320 GCF_002162155.2 Triticum dicoccoides
GGGGAGCCCCTTGGTGAAAATATCAGCAAATTGCGCAGTGGTAGGAACATGAAGCACACGGACCTCGCCAAGAGCCACTTTTTCACGAACAAAATGAATATCAATCTCGATGTGCTTGGTGCGTCGATGCTGAACAGGATTGGACGCCATGTAGACTGCAGAAATATTGTCGCAATAAACAATAGTTGCACGCTCGATTGGTCGATGGAGCTCAACCAAAAGCTGACGGAGCCACACCGCCTCGGCCACAGAATGAGCAACAGACCTGTATTCAGCTTCTGCAGACGATCTGGAAACTGTAACCTGCCTTTTAGAAGACCAAGAAACAAGATTGTCACCCAAATAAACACAAAAGCCGGATGTAGATCGTCGAGTATCTGGACAACCCGCCCAGTCTGCATCAGAATAAACTGTCAAGCTTGTTGGAGAGGAAGAATTAAGGAGAAGACCATGATCAATAGTGCCTTTGAGATACCGAAGTATTCTCTTGACATGAGAATAATGAGGAACACGAGGATCATGCATATATAAGCACGCTTGTTGAACAGAATAAGATATATCAGGACGAGTGAGTGTGGCATATTGGAGAGCACCAGTGATACTGCGATATAGAGTAGGATCAGAAAAAGGTTCACCGTTGGCCGACAACTTGGTACCAACGTCGACCGGCGTACGACATGGTTGGCAGTCAGTCATCCCTGCACGAGAGAGCAAGTCAAGAATGTACTGGCGTTGAGAGAGAAAGAGTGTAGATGAAGTGCGGGAGACAGTGATCCCAAGAAAGTGATGAAGAGGACCGAGATCAGTCATGGAAAATTCACGATTAAGAGAAGATATAATGTGTTGTAAAAAGGAATCAGAAGAGGCAGTGAGAATTATGTCATCAACATATAAGAGAAGATAGGCAGTATGGGAGGAGGAACGAAAAATGAAGAGAGATGAATCAGATTTAGACGCGGTAAAACCTATTGTGTGAATAAAGGTGGTGAAGCGATGAAACCAAGCACGAGGAGCTTGTTTAAGACCGTACAGAGATTTGTGAAGAAGACAAACAAAATCAGGAGAAGAGGAATTCTCAAAACCCGAAGGTTGTTGACAATAGACAGTTTCATTGAGAGTGCCATGGAGGAAGGCATTTTTAACATCTAACTGATGGATCGGCCAAGAGGAGGAGACAGCGAGACTGAGAACAACACGAATGGTACTAGGTTTTACAACTGGAGAAAAAGTCTCATCAAAATCAACACCGTGTTGCTGAGAAAACCCACGACAAACCCAACGAGCTTTATAACGAGCAAGAGTACCATCAGCATGAAATTT
>NW_021198366.1:0-1160 GCF_002162155.2 Triticum dicoccoides
GTACTCATGTTGCTATAATCTACATTTTTACAGAAGACGCTGCAACCCCTTCTGATGGGTTCTATGTAGACGTTGACATCAACGAGTAGGCTAAAGACCCAGGTGGTGACCCTGAGCTTGTGAAGGACCTTGTAGTATAGCTAGGCTTCCCAAGCCTCTTTTATTTTACTAGTTGTCTGTACTCAGACAAGTTACTTCCGCTGCTGGTTTGTATGACTGTATGACTTGTATGTTGGGTCGTGAGACCCGTACCTTCGTGTATGTTATGTATGGCTCCCTGAGCCTTAAATAAAGTACTTGTGTCGTAGAGTCATGTTGTGATGCTTCGTTGTATTTGCACATATCGAGCATATTGTGTGTATGATTGAAATGCTTGGTATGTGTGGGATCTGACTATCTAGTTGTTTATCTTTAGTAGCCTCTCTTACCGGGAAATGTTTCCTAGTGTTACCGCTGAGCCATGGTAGCTTGCTACTGCTCTGGAACACTTAGGCTGGCCGGCATGTGTCCTTCTTCGTTCCTGTGTCTGTCCCTTCGGGGAAATGTCACGCTTTGAGTACCGGAGTCCTGTTAGCCCGCTACAGCCCGGTTTACCGGAGTCCTGCTAGCCCAGTGCTACAGCCCGGACCCACTTGCTGATGACCGACACGTTCGAAGCTGGGTCATGGATGCCTGTCCCTGTAAGTCTGTGCCACTTTGGGTTTACGACTAGTCATGTAAGCCCGGGCTCTTTATCATATGGATGCTAGCGACACTATCATATACGTGAGCCAAAAGGCGCAAACGGTCCCGGGCAAAGGTAAGGCGACACCCGTGGGGATACCGTGCGTGAGGCCGCAAAGTGATATGAGGTGTTACCGGCTAGATCGATGTGACATCGAGTCGGGGTCCTGACAGCGTTGGCATCAGAGCCGGACTGCCTGTAGGTTCTCCAAGCCAAACTGGTCGATGTTGAGTCTAGAAATTCTTTAGTTATATGTAGGGGAATTGTTTGTGGGTTGGAACGTAAGGCTCTTTTTACTCCTTTATCTTATGACATTCTGATCTGAGTCAGTCCATTCTTCCACCGGGGGTTAAGGAATTAGGACCTATTCTCTCTAACAGGATCACGTGTTACTAATCAGTAGTACCTTATAAGTTTGATGGATACAAGCCTAGTT
>NW_021198367.1:0-906 GCF_002162155.2 Triticum dicoccoides
CCACCGAACGCGGCCGCCGCCGCCGACGAGAACCACCACGGCCACAGCCACCCCCTCGCCCCTCGGTTGTGCCCACGAGCTCCGCGACGTCGTCCTCGACCCCCTCACCGAACCACGCCCCGCCGGAAGCCCTGCAGCGTCGACTTCTAGCTCTTCTTCAACCTTCGGCCGCCGGTGACCTCGTCTTCGATTCGCGCCGTCTAGGTCGTCCCTAGGCCCACTGAGCTGCGCTTCGACCTCCCAGTGAGCTCCTCCGTCGTTTCCCCCTAACCCCACGGCCTAACGCTCGTTGTAGCACCACTTCCCATGATGCCCGAAGCACACCGCCGCACGAACTCGTCGCCGACGAGGCTCCGGTGGCCAATCGGCCCCGTGCATATGCCCGTTGGCTTTGTGGGAGCCTGCAGAACGCGTAGTTGCTACCCGTTGATCCTCCCGTGCACGGTGGCGCCGTTTTCATCGGCGCCCGAACTCCGGCGACCGCCAAAGTCGTCGCCGGCGACGTCTCCGGCCACCCCGAGCTCAACCATCACCACCAAGAGCTGCGGCTCGTTCCCAGGAGCTCGTAGATGCTCTCCGCCTCCCGTTTGGTGGCCGTAACGTGCAAATGCACTTCCTCCGCCGCGCTCGGCCTCGCCGGCGGCTAAACGCCGGCGAGTTGACCGTGTTTGACCCCCCAGGGTCGCTGACCAGTGGGCCCGACCCCCCCTAACCTTTTAATTAAATTAATTAACCCCTGTTAACCCCCCTGTCACTGATGTGTGGGTCCCACACGTCAGGTTTGACCGGACCAGCCCAGTTGACCGCTGACGTCGTGCTGACGTCATGCTGACGCAATTATATATTTTCTGGAATTAAAATAATTCAGAAAATCCAGAAAATGATTTAAACTTCAAAAATTCATAA
>NW_021198368.1:0-958 GCF_002162155.2 Triticum dicoccoides
GTCTGTCATCAACACTGGCAATTTTGGCCGATTCTGGCCTGTTTCATGGACTACTACTCACAGTTTTGCGGTCCCGGAGTGATTTCCATGATTAACGAACCCTGTGGTGAGTTTACGTGTCGGTCATCAACACTGGCAGTTTTCGCCGATTCTTGCCCGTTTCATGGACTATTACTCACTGTTTTGTGGTCTCGGAGTGATTTCCATGATTAACGAACCCTGCGGTGCGTTTACGTGTCGGTCATCAACACTCACAATTTTGGCCGATTCTGGCCCGTTTATTGGATTATTACTCACTATTTTGAGGTCCCGAAGCAATTTCCATAGTTATTGAACCCCAAGATGCGCTTACATGTCCGTCATAAACACTGGCAGTTTTGGACGATTCTAGCCCATTTCATGGACTATTACTCACTGTTTTGGGTCATGGAGTGATTTCCATGATTAATGAACCCTGGAGTGCATTTATGTGTTGGTCATCAACACTCACAGTTTTGGCCGATTCTGGCCCGTTTCTTGGATTATTACTCATCGTTTTGAGTTCCCAAGTGATTTCCACAGTTACAGAACCCCAAGGTGTGCTTACATGTTGGTCATCAACCCTGGCAGTTTTGGCCGATTCTGGCCTGTTTCATGGACTATTAGTAACTGTTTTGCGGTCCCGTAGTGATTTCCACGATTAACGAACCCTGGGGTGCGTTTATGTGTCGGTCATCAACACAGGCAGTTTTGGCCGATTCTGGCCCGTTTCATGGACTATTACTCACTGTTTTGTGGTTCCGGAGTGATTTCCACGATTAACGAACCCTGTGATGCGTTTACGTGTCGGTCATCCACACTCGCAGTTTTGGCCGATTCTCGCTAGTTTTATGGACTATTACTCACTGTTTCGCGGTCCGAGAGTGATTTCCACGATTAACGAACCCTGGGTGCGTTTACGTGTCGGTCATCAACACTC
>NW_021198369.1:0-1024 GCF_002162155.2 Triticum dicoccoides
ATTGGGCCGATTCTTGCTCGTTTCTTGGACTATTACTCAGTTTTGGGATCCCGAAGTGATTTCCACGATTGACGAACACCGGGGTGCGTTTACGTGTCGGTCATCAAAACTCACAATTTTGGCCGATTCTGGTATGTTTTGTGCACTGTTACTCACCGTTTTGGGGTTCCAGAGCGATTTCCATGATTGACGATCCCTGGGGTGCGTTTACGTGCCCGTCATCAACACTCACAGCTTTGGCCAATTTTGACCCGTTTCGTGGACTATTACTCACCGTTTAGGGATTCCAAAGCGATTTCCATAGTTTATGAACCCCAAGGTGCGCTTACATGTCGGTCATCAACACTCACAATTTTGGCTGATTCTGGCCCATTTTGTGGACTATTACTCACTTTTTTGGGGTCCCAGAGTGATTTCCGCGATTAACGAAGCCAGGGTGCGTTTACGTGTCAGACATCAACACTCGCGGTTTTTGACGATTCTGGCCTGTTTCATGGACTATTACTCACCGTTTTGCGATCACGGAGCGATTTCCAACGTTGTTGAACCCTAAGGTGCACTTACGTGTCGGTCATCAACACTCATTGTTTTGGCCAATTCTGGCCCGTTTCATGGACTAATACTGACTGTTTTGGGGTCCCGCAGTGATTTCCACGATTAACAAACCCCGTGGTGCGTTTACTTGTCGGTCATCAACACTCGTGGTTTTTGTCGATTCTGGCCCGTTTCATGGACTATTACTCACCTTTTTGGGGTCCCAAAGCAATTTCCATGGTTGTCGAACCCCAAGGCGCGCTTATGTGTCGGTCATCAACAATCGCGGTTTTGGCCGATTCTGGCCCGTCTCTTGGACTATTACTCAGTTTTGGGGTCACGTAGTGATTTCCATGATCGGCGAACAACGGTGTGTTTATGTGTCTGTCATCAACATTTGCAGTTTTGGCCGAGTTTGGCCCGTTTCATGGACTACTACTCACTGATTTCGGCTCCCTGAGCGATTTCCATGATTGACGAACCCCGGGGT
>NW_021198370.1:0-3052 GCF_002162155.2 Triticum dicoccoides
CATGGCTAAAGATAGTTGTTTCTTATGGTAATAACTTGTTTCAGATGCCTTGAGAAAACTGCAGGCCACGACGAGCAGGCCTTTGGCAGGCAAACAAAAATAAAGAATTTGTAGTACCAGGTATCTTGGTTAACATATCTTGCAAAAAAATCTTTATTGACAACTCCTTAATATTTAAGGTAATGTCTAGATTGCCATGTGTTATGTTAGCTAGTTTTTGAATACTTTGAACTAACGCTAGGGTGAACATGGTGAACATGCATTCGGACATGATGTTATGAGACTACTTAATTAGGAGTTTATTCCGCCTTCTATGCTACGTTTGCAGTGTTTTCCATCTTACTCGGTTTGCGTATTTATGACACGAATTATCCCATCTAAGGGTTCTGGCCACCTTTGGCCCCATGATTCTGCTAATAGATCACAACTAAAATGATACCGGATCTAGACGATAGATAAAATGACGTGCTCCCACCAAAAAAGAAAAAAGAAAGATGAAGCAACGTGCTACGAGATTTTCTTTGTTTTTATTGTTAACATGCTACGAGATAAGAAAACCAGAAATAACCAATCGTTCATTCTTTAGGCTGGGTTACGTAGCCACTAGAAGAGCTGATGGCGTCTTTTCTGGTAATCTATTTGACGCATTCTGCGTCAAATTGTGAAGACTTCGCACAACCGATCAACCACGCAAGCAACAGATGTACTGGCCCATTAAGGAGCTATGTGAATGTGATTTAGAAACTTTCTAGTTTTTACAGGTTTAGGGAACATTCTAGAAAGTTCCAACTGGTCCAGATATTTATTATTTTTTCTTATTGGCCTTTTGGGTTTTTCTTTTATTTCTTTATAAAAATATGTTGAGAAAATTCAAAGAATGTTTGAAATTTTTATAAATTTCAGAATTAAAGAAAATGTTTTTATTTTCAGAACATGTTATGATTTTTTAAATCTAATTTTACAAAAAACATGTTTAGGAATTTCTAAAATTATTCAGAATTTCTCAAAAAATTAATCTTGAATTTTTAAAATATTTAGACTTTTAAAGAATATTCACGTTTTATTTTTGTACCTAACTATAGTGCTTCGTGGCACCACAGTGCCACAAGGTTGCTATAGTGTCATCGAGTTGGTACTGTGGACATAGGACAGGCCGTCTTTTCTTTGTGTCTGTGTCGACTAATGCCCTACAATGAACAAATACCAAGTCCCATTGTAAAAAAAACAAAGCCCAATTCGTGACACATATAGTCCGATGCAGAATGGCCCATATAGCTTAAACCCGCTGTAAATTAAGCCCAATGATTTTGATCAGTACTTGTAGACAAGTATGCATCAAACGATGCACATGGCAGGAGTACAGGCATCATTTATTTTAAATAAATAATTATTAATACTTTTAAAAACCTAGAAACATTTTCATTAATATATTAGCATTATTTGATAATGCGTGAATATATTTTGAAATACATGATAAAGTGAACATTATTTGATAATGTACTTATATTTTTTAAATACATGAACCTTTTTAAAATATCTGTGAACATTTTTAAAAATTACATGAATTTTTAGAGAAAAAAGTAAACACTACTTTTCTAAATTACATGAACAAATTCAGTTCATTCCTGTTTCTCTCAATAATCTCCAAAACACAAGGCGGCAAACGATTGCACCCAACAATGTTTTCAGCCTGCATTACCTTAGCCAGGCCCATATGAGCCACATATGCAAAGGGAAAAAACATCGATGCAAGTAACCAAACACCTCCTAGAGTGATGCTACATCTATAAAAGATTACTTAATTAATTTTTTTTACAAACAAGTTGGGGTGAAGGATTATGATTAATATATGATCATATGCGTGTAGCTTGGACTTGGAGCAGACTACAGAACTTGCTTTGTTTCGGTTTGTGATTGGCAGAAGGTAAGTTCCGATATTCTACTCCATCATATTACATGTGTAACTCTTTGATATCAATCGTTAAATCCTAACCATCAAATTTAAATCTAGGGATTAAGATAACTTCGGTGTGGCGGACTAACATGACGCATCCAAAGATAAACCTCATATTTTGCTTTCGTTAATGCTAACCGTGAAACGTTCCATGGGGAGGAGGTCCCAGGGAGACCTCCACAACCACCTGATAAAAATCACGCGGTAGCAGTATTCTGAGAAACTTGCCTTCTACAGCCAAAACTGCCATGCTCGTTTAGAAAAAATGTCATCATATACTTTAGGGGTTGGTCTAGGAGCAGTAATGTTGCAAAATGGGAGACCTCCACAACCATGCTCTTTCGGAAAGGGAAAAAACCTGCTCCGGGTTTGGTTTTTTCGTCTGGTTTCTTTCGTGAAAAATAGTTCGTCAAAACCTATCAACAGGGGATCTAGTTTTAAAGATCTCGACGCGAGGAATACCAACGATGAAAACGGTTCGAGATTTGGTCGCACGGTTTAAGAGATAAAACATTTTGAATAAATGGATCTACGTAAAAAAGGAAAACTCCCAGGTTGCGACAAGTGGCACACAGTGCGCCACTTGTCGAAACCCGAGAAGGTGGGAGTGATCTTTGCAATGAGTATTCCTCAATTAGTAATTTTGGTAGCATGTGAATGACTCTTAATGGGCTGCCCGTAAAAAAAGACCTTTAATGGGCTCGCCTGTTCGCTCGTGCACTTGTTGTATGGTCTATTCCCGGGAAATCCCTATTCGCCGCTCGCTGCGGCAAAATGTCGGGCTGCCGCACAGGGCAGCAGAGCGAGCGACAAAAGCTGGGCCGGCCCACTTATACGCGTCCAACCGGTTTTGGGAACCTTCTAGAAGGTTCCCTGAACCGGGTTTTTTCCTGTATCATTTTTTTCTGGTTCTTTTTCGGCTTTCTATTGTTTTTCATTTCTCTTTTTTCGTTTCAGTTTTTCTTCATTTTTTCTTTTTGTTTCATTTTCTTTTTCAAGTTTATTTTTCTTTCTTAGAACTTGTAAGCAGTTTTACAAAATGTTTACGATTTTCTTTTTTATTTCTTTTTCTTTTCTTCTCTTTTAAAAAAATCGAAA
>NW_021198371.1:0-976 GCF_002162155.2 Triticum dicoccoides
ACCTGACTCAAAACGCACACAAGTTTTTCATACGGACTCCGAATTGGGTGATTTTTTTTTGTTGGAAACTAGATTTCATGCACTTTCCAACCCAATTGGAATCACCTTCAAATTCGTCCGGAGCGTTGAGTTGTGGACGAAACAATCTGATGCTGCAGCAGAATCCGAGTCAAACTACAAGTCCAAAGGTGTTACATCACCTCCACTTGGGCCCATTGGCCTTGTACGACCTAGATTTAGTTTTAGGCTGCCTTGGGACGTCCTCCCACCTCCTTGGCCGCCACCCCTTGCTCCTATATAAGTAGATCCATCTAGTAGCTTTTCCTTGGGATTTGTTTAGTTAAAAGTTAGCCATTGCAACTTCGTGTACTTCGTTTGTGTCCAACGACCAGACCAAGTGATAGAGGCAAAGGTGTCCCGTCTTTCGATGAGATGGTGGATTTCGCTTTGGTGGAAGTCGACTTTGACGATCCGACTACGAACGTGCGAGGACGTCGCGCCTTAGCAATCGCTAAACCAACTCCGAGAGGTTATTGACCACGCTGGAGCACGATCAACCTGACCACGAGGGTCTGTTTCCTGCGAGCAAACGAAGAACAAGCAAGAAACTAAGATTGCAATCTGGATATTGCGGATATAAGATGAAAACTTTATTGATCAAGGTGGGGTTCTGTGACGCCTTTGTCTGGTCGTTGAACACAAACGAAGTACGCGAAGTTGCAGCTATGGCGAACTTTTAATCTAAACAAAACCCAAAGTCTAAACGATGCCCTAAGGGCTGTATATATGGAGGAAGAGGGGGGAATTTCGTGGCCCTTGGTGGAGGGGTCCGAAATCAACCCTATCTCTTGTTTCCCCACACATACGGACTCTAAAAATAGCCTATACTTATGTATTTCGAAATTACATGGGCCTGGCCCAATAATAAGGTGACGCAGCACCTAAAATAGCCTCGGGACGAAATTTATGAAGTGGC
>NW_021198372.1:0-2095 GCF_002162155.2 Triticum dicoccoides
CCGGTACCCTAAAACAATGAGTAATAGTCCACGAAACGGGCTAGAATCGGCCCAAACTACAAGTCATGACGACCAACACGTAAGCACACCTTGGGGTTCGACAACCATGGAAACCACAAAACGGTGAGTAATAGTCCATGAAACAGGTCAGAATCGACAAAAACCGTGAGTGTTCAAGATCGACACGTAAATGCACCCCGGGGTTCGTTAATCGTGGAAATTACTCCGGGACCTCAAAACAGTGAGTAAAAGTCCACGAAACGGGCTAGAATCGGCCAAAACTGTGAGTCTTGAAGACTGACACGTAAACGCACCCCCGGGTTCATTAGTCATGGAAATCACTCCGGGACCCCAAACTGTGAGTAATAGTCCAGGAAACGGGCCAGAATCGGCCAAAATTGTGGGTGTTCATTACCGACACGTAAACGCAACCCACGGTTCGTTAGTCATGGAAATCACTCCAGGACACCAAAACAGTGAGTAATCGTCCATGAAACGGGCAAAAATTGGCAAAAACTGTGAGTGTAGATGACCGACACGTATGCGCACCTTCCGTTCGACAACCATGGAAATCACTTTGGGACCCCAAAACGGTGAGTAATAATCCCCGAAACGGGCCAGAATCGGTTAAAATTGTGAGTGTTGTTGACCGACACAAAACGTGCCCTAGGATTCGTTAATCGTGGAAACCACTCCGTGACCCCAAAACACGAAACGGGCCAAAATCGGCCAACACTGTGAGTGTTGATCACCGACACGTAAACGCACCCCGGGGCTCGTTAATCAAGGAGAACACTCCGGGACCCCAAAATAGTGAGTAATAGTCCAAAGAACGGGCCAGAATCGGCCCAAACAGCGAGTCTTGACGACCAACACGTAAGCACAACTTGGGGTTCGACAACCATGGAAATCGCTTTGGGACCACAAAACGGTGAGTAATAGTCTACGAGACAGCTCAGAATCAACAAAAACTGCGAGTGTTAATGACCGGCACGTAAATGCACCCCGGGGTTCGTTAATCATGAAAATCACTTCGGGACCCCAAAACTGAGTAGTCCACGAAACAGGTCAGAATCGACCAAAACTATGAGTCTTGATGACCGACATGTAAACGCACCCCGAGGTTCATCAATTGTGGAAATCACTCCGGGACCCCAAAACAGTGAGTAATAGTCCACGAAACGGGCGAGAATAGGCTAAAACTGTGAGTGTTGATGACCGACACGTAAGCACACCTTGGGGTTCAACAACTATGGAAATCATTTTGGGACACCAAAATGGCGAGTAATAGTCCAAGAGACGGTCCAGAATCGGCCCATACTGCGAGTCTTGACGACCAACACGTAAGCACATCTTGCGTTCGACAACCATGGAAATCGCTTTGGGACCGCAAAACAGTAATAGTCCATGAAACGGCTCAGAATCGACAAAAACCGCGAGTGTTGATGACCAACACGTAAACGCACCCCGGGGTTCATTAATTGTGGAAATCGCTTCAGGACCCCAAAACGGTGAGTAATAGTCAAAGAAACGGGGCAGAATCAGCCCAAAATGTGATTAGTAATGACCAACACGTAAGCGCACCTTGGGTTTTCACAACCATGGAAATCGCTTCGGGAACCCAAAACGGTGAGTAATAGCCCACAAAACAGGCAAGAATCGACAAAAACGCGAGTGTTGACGACCAACACATAAACGCACCCCGGGGCTCGTCAATCGTGGAAATCACTCCGGGACCCCAAAAAAGTGAGTAATAGTCCAAAAACGGGCCAGAATTGGCCAAAACTGTGAGTGTTGATGACCGGCACGTATGCGCACCTTGGGGTTCAACAACTATGGAAATCGACTCGGGACCCCAAAATGGTGAGTAATAGTCCACAAAACGGGTCATAATTGGCCAAAATTGTGAGTGTTGATGACGGACAAGTACACGCACCCCGGGGATCGTCAATTGTGGAAATCGCTCTGGGACCCCAAAACGTTAAGTAATAGTGCACGAAGCGGAGCAGAATCGGCCAAAATTGTCAATGTTGATGACCGACACGTAAACGCACCCCGGGGTTCCTTAATCGTGGAAATCACTCCGGGACCCACA
>NW_021198372.1:2307-4570 GCF_002162155.2 Triticum dicoccoides
CAAAATCGGCTAAAACTGTGAGTGTTGATGGCCGACACGTACGCGTACCTTAGGGTTCGACAACCATGGAAATCGCTTTGGGACCCGAAAATGATGAGTAATAGTCCATGAAACGGGCCAGAATCAGCCAAAACTATGAGTGTTGATGACCGACACGTAAACGCACCCCGGGGTCTGTTAATCGTTGAAATCACTCCAGGACCACAAAACAGTGAGTAATAGTCCATGAAACGGTCCAGAATCGGCCCATACTGCGAGTCTTGACGACCAAAACTTAAGCACATCTTGGGTTCGACAACCATGGAAATCGCTTTGGGACTGCAAAACGGTGAGTAATAGTCCACGAAATGGCTCAGAATCAACAAAAACCGTGAGTGTTGATGACCGACACGTAAACGCACCCCGGGGTTCGTTAATCGTGGAAATCACTCCGGGACCCCAAAAGAGTGAGTAATAGTCCAAGAACGGGCCATAATCGGCCTCAACTTCGAGTCTTGATGACCAACATGTAAGCACATCTTGGGGTTTGACAATCCATGGAAATCGCTTTGGGACCACAAAACGGTGAGTAATAATCCATGAAACGGGCCAGAATCGACAAAAACTGTGAGTGTTGAAGACCGACACGTAAACGCACCCCGGGGTTCGTTAATCATGGAAATCACTCCGGGCCCCTAAAACAATGAGTAATAGTCCACGAAACCGGCTAGAATCGGCCCAAACTGCAAGTCTTGACGACCAATATGTAAGCACACCTTGGGGTTCGACAACCATGGAAATCACTTTGAGACCACAAAACAGTGAGTAATAGTCCAGGAAGCGGGCCAGAATCGGCCAAACTTGTGGGTGTTGATGACCGACACGTAAACGCACCCCGGGGTTCGTTAATCATGGAAATCACTCTGGGACACCAAAACAGTGAGAAATCGTCCATGAAATGGGCCAAAATTTGCCAAAACTGTGAGTGTTGATGACCGACACGTATGCGCACCTTGGGGTTCGACAACCATGGAAATCACTTTGGGACCACAAAACGGTGAGTAATAGTCCACGAAACGGGCCAGAATCGGCCAAAACTGTGAGTGTTGTTGACCGACACGAAACGCACCCCGGGGTTCGTTAATCTTGGAAATCACTCCGCGACCCCAAAACACGAAATGGGCCAAAATCGGCCAACACTGTGAGTGTTGATGACCGACACGTAAACGCACCCCGGGGCTCGTTAATCATGGTCACTCCGGGACCCCAAAATAGTGAGTAATAGTCCAACAAACGGGCAAGAATCGGCCCAAACAGCGAGTCTTGACGACCAACACGTAAGCACACCTTGGGGTTCGATAACCATGGAAATCGCCTTGAGCCACAAAACGGTGAGGAATAGTCTACGAGAACGCTCAGAATCGACAAAAACTGCGAGTGTTAATGACCGACATGTGAACGCACCCCGGGGTTCCTTAATCACCAAAATCACTTCGGGACCCCAAATCTGAGTAGTCCACGAAACAGGCCAGAATCGACCAAAACTGTGAGTGTTGATGACCGACACGTAAATGCACCCCGAGGTTCGTTAATTGTGGAAATCACTGGGGGGACCCCAAAACTGTGAGTAATAGTCCATGAAACAGGCCAGAATAGGCTAAAACTGTGAGTGTTGATGACCGACACGTCAGCGCAACTTGGGGTTCAACAACTATGGAAATCGCTTTGGGACCCCAAAATGGTGAGTAATAGTCCACGAAACGGGCCAGAATCGGCCCATACTACGAGTCTTGACGACTAACACGTAAGCACATCTTGGGTTCGACAACCATGGAAATCGCTTTGGGACCGCAAAATGGTGAGTAATAGTCCACGAAACGGCTCAGAATCAATAAAAAACCGCGAGTGTTGATGACCGACACGTAAACGCACTCTAGGTTCGTTAATCGTGGAAATCACTCCGGGACCCCAAAGCAGTGAGTAATAGTCCAAAAAACGGGCCAGAATCGGCCCAAACTGCGAGTCTTGACGACCAACACGTGAGCACACCTTTGGGTTCGACAACCATGGAAATCGCTTTGGGACCACAAAACAATGAGTAATAGTCCATGAAACGGGCCAGAATCGACAAAAACCGCGAGTGTTGAAGACCGACACGTAAACACACCCCGGGGTTTGTTAATCATGGAAATCACTCTGGGACCATAAAACATTGAGTAATAGTCCACGAAACGGGCTAGAATCGGCCCAAACTGCAAGTCTTGACGACCAACACATAAGCACA
>NW_021198373.1:0-1619 GCF_002162155.2 Triticum dicoccoides
AGTGAAGCCGTTGGGGCCAGGCGCCTTATGGGTAGGGAAGCACTTAATGGCATCCCTGATCTCAGCTTCCTCAAACGGGGCGTCAAGATCATGCAGGACATCCGCTAGCGTGATCAGTTGGGACAAGTCCAGGGAGATGTCACGCGCAACATATGTGGCAAGCAGAGCGTCAAAGTGATGTATGCAGCCTCAGCCATGCCAGCGTGATCAGATAGTATGCAGCCCTCGAAGGTGAGGGTGTGGATCTTGTTCTTCTGTCGTCGATAGGAGCACTGCTGGTGGAAGAACACGGTGTTCGCGTCACTATCCTTGACCGAGGCAAGGCATGAATGCTGTCGGGCGATCGTTCTTCCAGCGAGGCGAGGCCAAAGTCCTCTTAGGAAGCAGGGCGAGCAGTGCCTGATTTAGGTGGTGAAAGCCACGGCCATGCAGAGCGCCCAGCTGCACAAAGACATCGGTGAGGTCCTTCTGGACCGTACCCCAGCAGAGGCGCGGAGGAACTCGGCAGTGAAGCCGTTGGGGCCAGGCGCCTTATGGGTAGGGAAGCACTTAATGGCATCCCAGATCTCAGCTTCCTCAAACGGGGCGTCAATATCATGCAGGACATCCGCTAGCGTGATCAGTTGGGACAAGTCCAGGGAGATGTCACGCGCAACATATGTGGCAAGGAGAGCGTCAAAGTGATGTATGCAGCCTCAGCCATGCCAGCGTGATCAGATAGTATGCAGCCCTCGAAGGTGAGGGTGTGGATCTTGTTCTTCTGTCGTCGATAGGAGCTCTGCTGGTGGAAGAACACGGTGTTCGCGTCACTATCCTTGACCGAGGCAAGGCATGAATGCTGTCGGGCGATCGTTCTTCCAGCGAGGCGAGGCCAAAGTCCTCTTAGGAAGCAGGGCGAGCAGTGCCTGATTTAGGTGGTGAAAGCCACGGCCATGCAGAGCGTGCAGCTGCACAAAGACATCGGTGAGGTCCTTCTTGACCGTACCCCAGCAGAGGCGCGGAGGAACACAGAAGTGAAGCCGTTGGGGCCAGGCGCCTTATGGGTAGGGAAGCACTTAATGGCGTCCCTGATCTCAGCTTCCTCAAACGGGGCGTCAAGATCATGCAGGACATCCGCTAGCGTGATCAGTTGGGACAAGTCCATGGAGATGTCACGCGCAACATATGTGGCAAGCAGAGCGTCAAAGTGATGTATGCAGCCTCAACGATGCCAGCGTGATCAGATAGTATGCAGCCCTCGAAGGTGAGGGTGTGGATCTTGTTCTTCTGTCGTCGATAGGAGCACTGCTGGTGGAAGAACACGGTGTTCGCGTCACTATCCTTGACCGAGGCAAGGCATGAATGCTGTCGGGCGATCGTTCTTGCAGCGAGGCGAGGCCAAAGTCCTCTTAGGAAGCAGGGCGAGCAGTGCCTGATTTAGGTGGTGAAAGCCACGGCCATGCAGAGCGTGCAGCTGCACAAAGACATCGGTGAGGTCCTTCTTGACCGTACCCCAGCAGAGGCGCGGAGGAACACAGAAGTGAAGCCGTTGGGGCCAGGCGCCTTATGGGTAGGGAAGCACTTAATGGCGTCCCTGATCTCAGCTTCCTCAAACGGGGCGTCAAGATCATGCAGGACAT
>NW_021198374.1:0-855 GCF_002162155.2 Triticum dicoccoides
GCTGCATCATTATCTCTTCCGCTGTCCACCACCCATCCATCAATTTCCACCACGTGCTACCCACCATTCATTGTCATAATAATAGTTGAGATCGTTCACATCTTCACTTGATCCAATCTGCATCTTATCTAGTTTGTTTTGGAAAGAGGGAGAAAAAAAGAGAGAAAAAAAAGAGAGAAAAAAAGGAAAAAAAAGTCAGAGAAAAAAAAAGGAGAGAAAGAAAAAAAAAAGTGTGAGGAAAAAAAAGAGAGAAGAAAAAAAAACAAAAAAATCGGCACAAACTTTTTCAGAGGAAAGTTGGAGACAAAGTTGTTGATATATCCTGCTTGGCTGTTGTTTCACCTCATTATCTTCACTGCTGTTGTGATCTTCACTTATATCTTACTGTCAAGAGCTAGTTAGTATCCTTCATTGATGCTAGTTGTGCTACGCCGTGACCTCATTAATGTTCTAGGCTCGCGTCTCTAGTCCGGTCTAGCCTAGGACCAGCACAGTACCGTCGTTGAGCGTTTATTCAACATTGCATCTTTGAATTGATTATTGCTAATCTTTTGCTACCATATATAGCCAACCCAGCTCCACATATTTCTACACCGTGTATACGTACGCTCCCCTGGCAATCGCTTTACTCAATATTCGGAGTTACTTGACACCGCTGGTTGCCGATCACCGCCTGCTGCATGGTAAGAACTTGTAAGACATTGATATTTGCTTTACTGTGAGCGTTTTACCACCACATCCTAGTAGTTATAGGAACATTATTTTTGGGTTTTGTTTCTTGTTCTACTAATCATGACAGGATCCAGAGTCAATTCATGGGCTTTGTCGATCGCGGGAGACGTGCCACCACCTTTG
>NW_021198375.1:0-2317 GCF_002162155.2 Triticum dicoccoides
GATAATGGGCATCAAAATGAATCCGGGGATGGTGTTGGGCAGTGGGAAACATGTGCTCCTTGTTGATCCAGTAGAAAGAACTTCTAATAGGCCATCTTCGGACCTTCTGAAGTGGTCTCCACCAACGCTTGGCTGGGTGAAATTAAATGTTGCAGGAATGTTTGGATCGGGTGGCGAAGCAGGTGCAGGCATGATCCTCGGGGATGAGGAGGGAAGCATCATATTTTCATCCTGTAGGAGGCTGTATTTCTGTCGCGAGGCCTTAGAAGCGACCTTATATGCTTGCAAGGAGGGCCTAGAGATTTCCATGCAAAGAAGTAATATGCCTATCCGAGTGGAGGTGAATTCAGCCAATGCAGCAATGTTGATCCAGAATGAGGAGGATGATAGATTAATTTATGCTTTCTTAGTTCGTGATGTTAAGAAGTTACTTAGTAGTAGTAATTCTTGTATTACTCCTGTCTCAACCTCCCAGAATAAGGCTAGTATCTCTTTGGCAAATTTTACTAGAGTTGGTGGTAGAACAATGACCTGGATTGCGTCAGGACCACCGAAGGTCCTTAATGCTGCAGTTGATTGTAAGGGCATGTACTCCCTCCGTCCGGAAATACTCGTCGGAGGAATGGATGTATCTAGATGTATTTTAGTTCTAGATACATTCATTTTTATGCATTTCTCCGACAAGTATTTCCGGACGGAGGGAGTACAATGGAGGTAACACCATGCTGCTGCCCCAGTATCCACTTAGGAATAAATATATGAAGCACCAGTTCCATTAACCAGTGTGGTCCCTTTTGTACTCTTTCTCTTTACCATCATCTTGTTCCTTTAAACCAATGGCTGCGCATGTCCTGGTGCTTTACTCCTTGCTTTTGCTTCTTCCCTCTCCCTTTCATTTTTTTGGCTGAAGCATCAGGCTCCCTGCAAGAGACCGCTAGCCTCTGCAAGCAGCACTCTTTTTCTCTCTCTCACCATGCATCCGACGTGGAACAGCGGGGCAGCACTCCAACGTGGAGCACTGGCCATGCCCTAAAGATACCATGATTGAGTAATACAAGTTTTATTCCTAAAAAAAGGATGTTGAGTGCTCGAACATCTCAATTTGGACGGATAGATGATTCCAAACACTGCAACTCTCAAACCAATGGACCGGACGGGCAATCTTCCATTAAAAAAGGTCTCCGATGTTATTGATGATTACACCAGTAGTTGGAAAACCCCTCAAAGAAAAAACAGTAGTTGGAAAACTGATATTATTCGCCAAAATTTCTTTGCGCCTTATGCAGGTGTCGTACTCAATATCCCGTTGAGTTCATCGGGAGGTGAGGATGCATGGGCGCCAGAAAAATCGGAAATTTCTTTGCGCATGATGCGGATGCCGTTATCAATATCCCTTTGAGTTCATCAGGAGGCGAGGATTTCTTGGCATGGGCGACACCGCGACAGCAAAACCAAGAATCTATGCTATCAAATCTGCATATCGTTCACTTGTGAGTGTAGAGTACATCGCGGTATCCTTCCAGATTCTGTCAGCTTGAAATATCGCGATATTAGAGAGATTGGCCGCTGTGCCTGTGAAGTGTACCAGGCTATGGATGAAAATTTGATGCATGCATTGCTTCATTGCGCGCATGCGAAAGTTTCTGGTCAGCAGCTCATGATCGGCTCCAGTTAAAAGTTCCGAGGCTGCATCCAGAAACGCGGACAAAACATGGAGGCAGACAGGATGTGCAAGGCACACACCATCAGAACTAGCACGTTCCAAGTAACACAAGCGCTCTTAAAAACTCTTCAACACTTTTACAGGCACATGTCTACGTCAGGAATGGTGAATTTTCACCTGGAACAACAACATCTCTCAATATCATACATCTACGACCCAGTTCATATCCTAGTCAGTTTGGTATACAAATGTTGTCTAGGCTTGGCCACGGTTTTACACGCTTTGTCCTCAGAAAGCCATTAGCATTCCACGCTTGTAGGACTCCAGTCCAGTATGAGCATTTCATTTCATCACTTCCCGCTTTTCAACAAAAACTTGGACGCTAAAACTGAGAATAAACAGCCATATGTACCTCAACCAATCACATTGCATAGGCCCCCTCATCTGGCATTAGTTGGGTGCACCGTCAGGCTGTTGGGGGTTGTCTGCAACCACTTGACGCCTCTGACGCTCTCTCAAGTACAGGACAGTTACAAGGCAAGCAAATAGAGTCAATATTGTTGCGTTCCCTTCATCCATCAGGACATCTTCCACCCATTCCTCAACTACAGGATACATCTCTGGCAGCGAGTCGATAAAATTAACCTGAAATAA
>NW_021198376.1:0-1042 GCF_002162155.2 Triticum dicoccoides
TGCTATGCTTAGAGTCGTGTCAGGTCTGGTTCATCTGGGTGATGGGCTAGAGTGAAATGTTTATGTCGGTAATGAGAGTGGTGTGGTGAACACGATTTGGTAAAGGTATCGATGAGAGGCCATGTAGGAGTACATGGTGGGTTGTTTCATTGAAGCCGACCTTAAGCACTGAGATCTGTATGTGTGATTTAAGAATCAGCTACTACCATGCATTGGGCCCGAAACCAATGGACCCTCTCGGCTTCTTATTCACCCTAGTTCTCCGTCCAGGAGTTGCAAGTAGTTTCTGGTGTTTGTAGCCTACTGGAGGCCGTGGACAGCGCTGACCGTAGGGGTGGGCTGTGATGCGGTAGGTACATGGCACGGTGTACCGAATACCCGTTAGGTATCTCGGGAACCCTGTTCACATCGTTCGGGGCCGTATGGGAAACCTCGGCCGGACTCCCTGCAGATGGAACCTGGATAGGCGATAAACCTGGACTGGAGGCTTAGGTGATTAGGTAGGTCGTGGCCGACACCCACGTTGGGCTTCCGCTTGAAGGTTGCCGAGTACATGTCGTGTAAACGACGGTAAGTGGTGAGAGCGTGTATGAATAAGTACACCCCTGCAGGGTTAACATGATCTATTCGAATAGCCGCGTCCGCGGTAAAGGACTACTTGGTTGCTTATACAGTTCATAGACAAGTAAATGGAAACTGTTAAAAGCCTCAAGATAAGTGTGAGTGCCGAGGATGGCTCTTCCGTAGGAAGACGGAGGCGGATCCTCGGTAGTGTATTGAATTGGTGAGTAGTGGACTCGTGTGCGCAAAACCATTTCAAGTTGGAGTCTCGTAGGATAGTCTAGCCAAGAGTCAAAGCTGGCTTGCTGCAATAACTCCACCAACCCTTCTTGATACTAAGCATGTATGTAGGATCTGATGTAAGTCTTGCTGAGTACCTTTGTACTCATGTTGCTATAATTTACATTTTTACAGAAGACGCTGCAACCCCTTCTGATGGGTTCTATGTAGACGTTGACATCAACGAGTAGGCTGAAAGACC
>NW_021198377.1:0-765 GCF_002162155.2 Triticum dicoccoides
GGCCTCGCCGGCCTGCGCGCCCGCGCCTCCCACTGCTGCAGCTGCCGTGGCCTCGCCCCTCACGCCAGCCCGTCCGCACGGCCCCACTCCGGCGGCGCCTCCTCTGTCGCCCGCGAGCTCGCTCGTCGCCGGCCCCGCACTTCGTCTCCCCACGCCGGCCGGCCACCACGGTCGCCTTGGCCACTGGCCTCGCCTCGCCACACTCCGTGCGGGTGAGCGCTCGCCCCGGCGCCCGTCGCCCTCCTGCCCGCTAACCCATTAAGGCCCCCTGGGGCCACTAACATGGGGGCCCCAGCCCCAGAACGTTTTGTTAAAAAAAAGGAATTAAAAATAATATATAAAATAAATAAAATAAATAAATAGATAATAATAATTTAATTAAGAAATTAATTAAGTTAATTAATCATAATTACATTAACCTAACTAACTAATTAGTTTAATTAAACAGTAGTTAGATTAGTTACACACTAATTAGACTAAACAGTCAATGACTAGTGGGACCCACACGTCAGTTGACCAGTCAACATCTCTGTTGACTGCTGACGTCATGCTGACGTCATGATGACGTCAGCAAACACTGTTTTGGATAATGTTGAATTTAAATAAATAATTAAAATCAGAAAATGATTTAAATCTTTAGAAAATCATATCTTTTAATCCGTAATTCGGATGAAAATACTTTCTACATGAAAGTTGCTCAGAACGACGAGACGAATCCGGATACGCGGTCCGTTCGTCCGCCACACACCCCTAACCTATCGAACC
>NW_021198378.1:0-1722 GCF_002162155.2 Triticum dicoccoides
CAGACACAGGAACGAAGAAGGACACATGCCGGCCAGCCTAAGTGTTCCGGAGCAGTAGCAAGCTACCATGGCTCGGTGGAAACACTAGGAGACATTTCCCGGTAAGAGAGGCTACTAAAGATAAACAACTAGATGGTCAGATCCCACACATACCAAGCATTTCAATAACATACACACAATATGCTCGATATGTGCAAACACAACATGGCATCACAACATGACTCTATGACTCAAGTATTTATTCATTAGGCTCCGAGGAGCGAGATATTACAAACATAGGTCTCATGACCCAACATTCAGAGCATACAAGTCAAAACACAAGCGGAAGCTATCTGGTCTGGGTACAGACATCTATAACTGAAAAAGGCTGAGAAGCCTGACTATCTACCAGATCCTGCCGAGGCACAAGATCGTAGCTGAGGTAACAAGCTAAACGTCGAAGTCCATGCGGAACTACTAGCGAGACCAAAGTCTCTCTGCAAAAACATAAAATAGGCAAACGTGAGTACAAATGTACCCAGCAAGACTTACATAAGAACTATCTACATATGCATCATTATCAACAAGGGGATGGTGGGGTTTAACTGCAGCAAGCCAGCTTTGACTCGGTGGCTATCCTAAACTACGACTGCAAGCAACTCTTTGAGGTGGCGCACACAAGTCCACATATTCACCATATCAATACACCACTATGGATCCACTCCCGTCTCCCTACGAGAATGCCATACATAGCACTCACGCTTATCTTGCGTATTTTAGAGTATCCACTTTCACTTGTCTATGAACTGATATAAGCAACCCAGAAGTACTTTTCCGCGGACACGGCTATTCGAATAGATGATGATAACCCTGCAGGGGTGTACTTCTTCATACATGTTTCCACCACTTAGCGTCTGCACACGACATGTGCTCGGCAGACTTCAAGCGAAAGCCGACGTGGGTGTAGACCATGACCTACCTAAACACTCAAGCCTCTAGTCCAGGTTTATCGCCTATTCGGGCTCCATCCATGAGGAGATCCGGCCGGAGTTTCGCTCACAGCCCCAAACGATGTGAACAGGGTTCCCGAGATACCAAACGGGCATCCGGTACACCGTGCCACGTACCTACCGCATCACAGCCCACCCCTACGGTCAGCGCTGTCTACGGCCTCCAGTAAGCTACAAACACCAGAAACTACTTGCAACTCCTGGACAGAGGACAAGGGTGAATAAGAAGTCGAGCGGGGTCATATTTCAGGGCCCAATGTATGGTAGTAACTGAATCATGGATCACAAACAAAGAACTCAGTTCCTGAGGACGGCTGCAATGAGACAACCCACCATGTACTCCTACATGGCCTCTCACCGCTACCTTTACCAAATCGTGTTCACACACTTAGCTCACACACAGTAGGACATGTTCACACACCTCTAATTCACCCCCGATGAATCAGACCTGACTCAACTCTAAGCAGTAGCAGGCATGACAAACAAACATGAATGAGTAGGCACAACAGGGCTCAAACAACTCCTACTCATGCTAGTGGGTTTCATCTATTTACTGTGGCAATGACAGGTCATGCAGAGGATAAAAGGGGTTCAACTACCGCAGCATGTAACAGTTGAATCGGTGTTGTCCTAATGCAGTAAAAGAGAGCAGGAGCGAGAGAGTGGGATTGTATCGGAATGAACAAGGGGGTTTTGCTTGCCTGGCACTTCTGAAGATAACATTGAGTCTTCA
>NW_021198379.1:0-723 GCF_002162155.2 Triticum dicoccoides
CCGTCGTCAGAGGCTACACTGCTAAGTCATGCTCAAGGCAAATGGTATAGTCCCTTATATGACATATACAATTACTCAATAAGGCCAGTGGCGAGCACACTCAAAAGTATATGTGCCAAGTGAACAAGATACTTGACCGATTCATTCGGATGCCTTCATCAGGCTATACCAGTCATGGACAAGACAAAATGGTAAAGTCCCTTGAATGAAATACGTAATCACTCGATAAGGCCAGTCGCGAGCACACTCAAAACTATTTGAGACAAGTGACCAAGATACTTCAGCGATTCATGTGTGCAACTCATCACAAAGACCCTTACACGGACCCATGAACGGGCTGTACAGGGACACGGGAAAGAAGTGCTTGACATACTTCATGGACGGATGTGGACGCGCCCCATGGATCACCAGGCAAAAACACTTAAAGGGAGCCGTGGACGGCCGTCGTGGACGGAAGTTGACGCGCGCCATGGAAAACTGGGCGAAACCACGTACGTGGCACACGCCGCGTAGACGGACCCTTACACGGACCCGTGAACGGGCTGTACGTGGACACGGGAAAAATGTGTCCGACGGCCGTCGTGGACGGAAGTTGACGCGCGCCATGGAAAACTGGGCAAAACCACGTACGTGGCACACGCCCCGTACACGGACCCTTACACGGACCCGTGAACGGGCTGTACGTGGACACGGGAAAAAAGTGCCCGACGGCCGTCGTGGACG
>NW_021198380.1:0-1476 GCF_002162155.2 Triticum dicoccoides
CGGCACCCCAAAACAGTGAGTAATAGTCCACGAAACAGGCCAGAATCGGCCAAAACTGCGAGTGTTAATGACCGACACGTAAGCGCACCTCGGGGTTCAACAACTATGGAAATCGCTTTGGGACCCCAAAACGGTGAGTAATGGTCCATGAAACGGGTCAAAATTGGCCAATACTGTGAGTGTTGACGATGGACACGTAAACGCACCCTGAGGATCGTCAATCGTGGAAATCTCTTTGGGACCTAAAACACTGAGTAATAGTGCACGAAATGGACTAGAATCGGCCAAAATTGTGACTGTTGATTACCCAGACGTAAACGCACCCCGGGGTTCATTATTCCTGAAAATCACTTCGGGACCCGAAAACGGTGAGTAATAGTCCAAGAGACGGACCAGAATTGGCCACAATTGTGTGTGTTGATGACTGATAACTAAACGCACCCCGGGGTTCGACAACAATGGAAATCGCTTCTGGACCCCAAAACTGAGTAATAGTCCATGAAACGGGTCAGCTTCGACAAAAACCGCGAGTGTGGATGACCGACACGTAAGCGGACCTTGGGGTTCGACAATCATGGAAATCGCTTTGGGACCACAAAACGGTGAGGAATAGTCCACGAAACGTGTCAGAATCGACAAAAATCGCGAGTGGTGATGATCGACACGTAAACTCATCCCAAGGTTTGTAAACTGTGGATATCACCCCGGGACCCCAAAAGAATGAGTAATAGTCCACGAAACAGGCCAGAATCGGCCAAAACTGCGAGTGTTGATGACCGACACGTAAACGCACCTTGGGGTTCAACAACCATGGAAATCGCTTCGGGACCCCAAAACGGTGAGTAATATTCCATGAAACGGCTCAGAATTGGCCAATACTGTGAGTGTTGACGATGGAGACGTAAACGCACCCCGTGGATCGTCAATCGTGGAAATCGCTTTCGGACCCTAAAACGCTGAGTAATAGTGCACGAAATGGACCAGAATCGGCCAAAATTGTGATTGTTGATTACCAACACGTAAACGCACCCCGGGGTTCCTTAATCGTGGAAATCACTTAGGGACCCGAAAATGGTGAGTAATAGTCCAAGAGACGGACCAAAATTGGCCAAAATTGTGGGTGTTGATGACCAACATTTAAACACACCCCGGGGTTCGACAACCATGGAAATCGTTTCAGGACCCCAAAATTGAGTAATAGTCCATGAAACGGGTCAGAATCGAAAAAAACCGCGAGTGTTGATGACCGACACGTAAGCGCACCTTGGGGTTCGACAACCATGGAAATCACTTTGGGACCCCAAAACGGTGAGTAATACTCCACGAAACGGTCAAGAATCAGCCAAAACTGAGAGTGTTGACACCCCATGGTTCGACAACCATCGAAATCGCTTCGGGACCCCAAAATTGAGTAATAGTCCATTTAACGGGTCAGAATCAACAAAAACAGCGAGTGTTGATGACCGACACGTAAAC
>NW_021198381.1:0-1853 GCF_002162155.2 Triticum dicoccoides
GGGTCAGTCGATTTTTCAGAGCTCGCCGGAGTTCGCCGGTGCGATCGAAGGGGCTCGGGTGGTTGTGGGGCCTCGCCGAATGAAGAAAAATCGATGCGGGCGGGGGTTGGGGTGGGGTGGGGGTGGGGGTGGTGGAGGAACACAGGCGGTGGGGGTCGGTGGTCCAGCCGGCGGCCCGTGCGGTGTTCTGTATGGGAAGAATCAGAGACGAGGAAGAAGAAGGGTTAGGAGACGTAGGATCTTCATCCAACCGCCTGAAATGGTCGAGAGACAGCTAGGAGTTGCATTCTTAGTGCGCTCTAGTTCATCATGTGTGGGCACTGCGCAACCAACATTATATTATCCAAAATCTGCTTGCTCTTCTTTACCATGTTCCTCTTCCGTTCTTCTTTAATATGTACTCTCTTCGTTCCTAAATACAAGTCTTTGTATAGATTCCACCATGGACTACATATGGAGCAAAATGAGTGAATCTACACTCTAAAATGTACCTGGATACATCTGTATGTGATCCATAGTGGAAATCTCTACCAAGACTTATATTTTGGAACGGAGGGAGTATGATAGTAGTACAGTATGTTCCTTGTACTGAAGATGTGCAGGGACATTTGCAGTGTAGAGGTCTACATGGTCGGTTGTGATGGACACTTTGAGCCTCTTTGATTCGTGGGATCTTGTAAACATAGGAATAGGGTTTGTAGTGGCCTGCCCACTTGAATCCTATAAGAATAGCAAGGAAATGCGGGGAGATGTGTCGCCTTTGAGAGTTACATTGATATTAACAGTACCGCACCTTCACTTGAAGAGAGCTGGTATCCGAAGCCTTTCTAGCCGTACCGGCAATACTAGCACATATATTCCAGCAAGTTCCACTTTGCTGATTTTACTCTGATGCTTAAGGTTTTCCCGTTATAGCTACACTATGATCTGTGTAGCTCCTTTGTGTCGCACTAGCAGTAGTCCACTCTTGAAGCTAAACACTGCAATGACTTACAAAATTGGCAACAAGGCATTGAGTGCCATTCTGGATGCAATGAAACTCATACGCTCCCACCTGTTGATTCTTGTTCAGAATATGATCCTAATGACTATTCTAACCTCGAGGAGTCAAAGGCAGATGGCATGTCCTGTTCACCCATCAAGGTGCCTATTCTAATTTGGCAATGTTTTATTGATTGCGGGTATCTTGCATATGTTGTCTTGCATTTCTTCTACTTTGTTGCACCGCCATCTGCTTAGTTTACTCATCATATATGTCGAGATGCCATGCCCATCCATTATCAATACATATTCCATCTGTCATCATACCATGTTTTCCACTCAAATGTTGTTCTTGTGCATCAGACATCAAAAAGGAAGAGGGTGATTGCCGAACCTGAAGGAGCACCAGCAAAGTCCTTGAAAAACGTGGTGGTATCGGAGAAATCAGACAGCACCCCACTTATATTGGTTGTACAACCAGTGACACAAAATGTAGGACCGACTTCAGTAGACTGTACTCATACTTCACTGGCCACACCACTAGCCACACCACACAGGACCTGCACTCCAGCAAAAGGTATACCGATTTCATTTGCCATAGCACCAGCTGTACCACAGAAAAATCCCACTCCAGCAAAAAGTACAGCAAGTCCACCGGCCGAAGACCTATCCCAACTGCAGAGACGGCCAATTCCTACAGATTGGAACCCCATTCCATTTATTCCCAGTTTAAAAGACAATGCTTTCAATGTTGTTAGGGACTACGTGCATATATTCCCATCATGGGAAGATTATTGTGAAGACAAACACCATTTTCACATCTTCCTGTCCAACTTACGTGTAAGTGCTATTATTCATGGCTATTATTTTCC
>NW_021198382.1:0-654 GCF_002162155.2 Triticum dicoccoides
TAGACCTCTACACTGCAAATGTCCCTGCACATCTTCAGTACAAGGAACATACTGTACTACTATCATACTCCCTCCGTTCCAAAATATAAGTCTTGGTAGAGATTTCCACTATGGATCACATACAGATGTATCCAGGTACATTTTAGAGTGTAGATTCACTCATTTTGCTCCATATGTAGTCCATGGTGGAATCTATACAAAGACTTGTATTTAGGAACGAAGAGAGTACATATTAAAGAAGAACGGAAGAGGAACATGGTAAAGAAGAGCAAGCAGATTTTGGATAATATAATGTTGGTTGCGCAGTGCCCACACATGATGAACTAGAGCGCACTAAGAATGCAACTCCTAGCTGTCTCTCGACCATTTCAGGCGGTTGGATGAAGATCCTACGTCTCCTAATCCTTCTTCTTCCTCGTCTCTGATTCTTCCCATACAGAACACCGCACGGGCCGCCGGCTGGACCACCGACCCCCACCGCCTGTGTTCCTCCACCACTCCCACCCCCACCCCACCCCAACCCCCGCCCGCATCGATTTTTCTTCATTCGGCGAGGCCCCACAACCACCCGAGCCCCTTCGATCGCACCGGCGAACTCCGGCGAGCTCTGAAAAATCGACTGACCCGATTTTGAAATTTAGTCTACTGTGATTT
>NW_021198383.1:0-1231 GCF_002162155.2 Triticum dicoccoides
AGCCCGGGCTGACATGACTAGTCGTAAACCCAAAGTGGCACAGACTTACAGGGACAGGCATCCATGACCCAGCTTCGAACGTGTCGGTCATCAGCAAGTGGGTCCGGGCTGTAGCACTAGGCTAGCAGGACTCCGGTAAACCGGGCTGTAGCGGGCTAACAGGACTCCGGTACTCAAAGCGTGACATTTCCCCGAAGGGACAGACACAGGAACGAAGAAGGACACATGCCGGCCAGCCTAAGTGTTCCAGAGCAGTAGCAAGCTACCATGGCTCAGCGGCAACACTAGGAGACATTTCCCGGTAAGAGAGGCTACTAAAGATAAACAACTAGATAGTCAGATCCCACACATACCAAGCATTTCAATCATACACACAATATGCTCGATATGTGCAAATACAACGAAGCATCACAACATGACTCTATGACACAAGTACTTATTTAAGGCTCAGTGAGCCATACATAACATACACAAAGGTACGGGTCTCACGACCCCACATACAAGTCATACAGTCATACAAACCAGCAGCGGAAGTAACTTGTCTGAGTACAGACAACTAGCAAAACAAAAGAGGCTTGGAAAGCCTAGCTATACTACGTGGTCCTTCACAAGCTCAGGGTCACCACCTGGGTCCTTAGCCTACTCGTTGATGTCAACGTCTACATAGAACCCATTAGAAGGGGTTGCAGCGCCTTCTGTAAAAATGTAGATTATAGCAACATGAGTACAAAGGTACTCAGCAAGACTTACATCAGATCCTACATACATGCATAGTATCAAGAAGGGTTGGTGGAGTTATTGCAGCAAGCCAGCTTTGACTCTTGGCTAGGCTATCCTACGATACCCCAACTTGAAATGGTTTTGCGCACACGAGTCCACTACTCACCACTTCAATACACTACCGAGGATCCACCTCCGTCTTCCTACGGAAGAGCCATCCTCGGCACTCACACTTATCTTGAGGCTTTTAACAGTTTCCATTTACTTGTCTATGAACTGTATAGGCAACCAAGTAGTCCTTTACCGCGGACGCGGCTATTCGAATAGATTATGATAACCCTGCAGGGGTGTACTTCTTCATACATGTTTCCACCACTTAGCGTCTGCACACGACATGTGCTCGGCAGACTTCAAGCGAAAGCCGACGTGGGTGTAGACCACGACCTACCTAAACACTTAAGCCTCTAGTCCAGGTTTATCGCCTATTCAGGTTCCATCCGCAGGGAGTCCG
>NW_021198384.1:0-1157 GCF_002162155.2 Triticum dicoccoides
TCGAACATGTCGGTCATCAGCAAGTGGGTCCGGGCTGTAGCACTGGGCTAGCAGGACTCCGGTAAACCGGGCTGTAGCGGGCTAACAGGACTCCGGTACTCAAAGCGTGACATTTCCCCGAAGGGACAGACACAGGAACGAAGAAGGACACATGCCGGCCAGCCTAAGTGTTCCAGAGCAGTAGCAAGCTACCATGGCTCAGCGGCAACACTAGGAGACATTTCCCGGTAAGAGAGGCTACTAAAGATAAACAACTAGATAGTCAGATCCCACACATACCAAGCATTTCAATCATACACACAATATGCTCGATATGTGCAAATACAACGAAGCATCACAACATGACTCTATGACACAAGTACTTATTTAAGGCTCAGTGAGCCATACATAACATACACAAAGGTACGGGTCTCACAACCCCACATACAAGTCATACAGTCATACAAACCAGCAGCGGAAGTAACTTGTCTGAGTACAGACAACTAGCAAAACAAAAGAGGCTTGGAAAGCCTAGCTATACTACGTGGTCCTTCACAAGCTCAGGGTCACCACCTGGGTCCTTAGCCTACTCGTTGATGTCAACGTCTACATAGAACCCATCAGAAGGGGTTGCAGCGCCTTCTGTAAAAATGTAGATTATAGCAACATGAGTACAAAGGTACTCAGCAAGACTTACATCAGATCCTACATACATGCATAGTATCAAGAAGGGTTGGTGGAGTTATTGCAGCAAGCCAGCTTTGACTCTTGGCTAGGCTATCCTACGATACCCCAACTTGAAATGGTTTTGCGCACACGAGTCCACTACTCACCACTTCAATACACTACCGAGGATCCACCTCCGTCTTCCTACGGAAGAGCCATCCTCGGCACTCACACTTATCTTGAGGCTTTTAACAGTTTCCATTTACTTGTCTATGAACTGTATAGGCAACCAAGTAGTCCTTTACCGCGGACGCGGCTATTCGAATAGATTATGATAACCCTGCAGGGGTGTACTTCTTCATACATGTTTCCACCACTTAGCGTCTGCACACGACATGTGCTCGGCAGACTTCAAGCGAAAGCCGACGTGGGTGTAGACCACGACCTACCTAAACACTTAAGCCTCTAGTCCAGGTTTATCGCCTATTCAGGTTCCATCCGCAGGGAGTCCG
>NW_021198385.1:0-1127 GCF_002162155.2 Triticum dicoccoides
CCAAAGTGGCACAGACTTACAGGGACAGGCATCCATGACCCAGCTTCGAACGTGTCGGTCATCAGCAAGTGGGTTCGGGCTGTAGCACTGGGCTAGCAGGACTCCGGTAAACCGGGCTGTAGCGGGCTAACAGGACTCCGGTACTCAAAGCGTGACATTTCCCCGAAGGGACAGACACAGGAACGAAGAAGGACACATGCCGGCCAGCCTAAGTGTTCCAGAGCAGTAGCAAGCTACCATGGCTCAGCGGTAACACTAGGAGACATTTCCCGGTAAGAGAGGCTACTAAAGATAAACAACTAGATAGCCAGATCCCACACATACCAAGCATTTCAATCATACACACAATATGCTCGATATGTGCAAATACAACGAAGCATCACAACATGACTCTACGACACAAGTACTTTATTTAAGGCTCAGGGAGCCATACATAACATACAAAAAGGTACGGGTCTCACGACCCCACATACAAGTCATACAGTCATACAAACCAGCAGCGGAAGTAGCTTGTCTGAGTACAGACAACTAGTAAAATAAAAGAGGCTTGGGAAGCCTAGCTATACTACAAGGTCCTTCACAAGCTCAGGGTCACCACTTGGGTCTTTAGCCTACTCGTTGATGTCAACGTCTACATAGAACCCATCAGAAGGGGTTGCAGCGTCTTCTGTAAAAATGTAGATTATAGCAACATGAGTACAAAGGTACTCAGCAAGACTTACATCAGATCCTATATACATGCATAGTATCAAGAAGGGTTGGTGGAGTTATTGCAGCAAGCCAGCTTTGACTCTTGGCTAGACTATCCTACGATACTCCAACTTGAAATGGTTTTGCGCACACGAGTCCACTACTCACCACTTCAATACACTACCGAGGATCCACCTCCGTCTTCCTACGGAAGAGCCATCCTCGGCACTCACACTTATCTTGAGGCTTTTAACAGTTTCCATTTACTTGTCTATGAACTGTATAGGCAACCAAGTAGTCCTTTACCGCGGACGCGGCTATTCGAATAGATTATGATAACCCTGCAGGGGGTACTTCTTCATACACGCTCTCACCACTTACCGTCGTTTACACGACATGTACTCGGCAACCTTCAAGCGGAAGCCCAACGTGGGTGT
>NW_021198386.1:0-753 GCF_002162155.2 Triticum dicoccoides
CGGCCCGACCTCGCCCCACGCCCCTTCCTGCCTCGCCGCCGGCGGCCGGGCTGGCCCCGTCGCGCCGCTGGTCTCGCCCGAGGCCAGCGCCCGGGTTGGCCCCTATCGGGCGCCCCTGCGCCCGTTACGAGTAGCGCCCGTTCCGGTTTGGCCCATGGGGCCTATGACAGATGGGCCCCATGCCCAAAATGTTTTAATAAAAAAAGAGAGAAGAATTAAAAATAAAAATAAAAATAATTAATTATTTAATTAATTAAAGAATTAATTAAATTAAATTAATTAATCAGGATTAGATTAACCTAATTACTAGTTAACTTAATTAACCCCTGATTAGCCTAATCAGTCAATGACATGCGGGACCCACACATAGTTGACCCAGTCAACTGCACAGTTGACTGCTGACATCACCCTGATGTCATGCCTACGTCATCAGACACTATTCTGGATAATGTTGATTAAATTAAATAAATAAATCCTAAAAATGATTTAAATCTTTTAAAATTAATATAAAATAAACCGTAGCTCGGATGGAAAAACTTTGTACATGAAAGTTGCTCAGAACGAAGAGACGAATCCGGATACGCGGTCCGTTCGTCCGCCACACCCCCCTAACCTATCGAACTCGCAACTTTCCCCCCCTCCGGCTCCTCTGCCCGAAAACACGGAACCCCGGGAATACTTCCCGGATGCTTCCCCCCTTCACCGGTATCACCTCCTACCGCGTAGAACACGTCTAGCTCTGCCTGTTATCCT
>NW_021198387.1:0-2725 GCF_002162155.2 Triticum dicoccoides
TAACAATATTAAATGGACCGTTGTATGATCGATAATTTTTACCACGGTCTAATTCACATCTTCGGCATCATCTTGCTGTGCGGATATGCGTTTGAGCCTTTTTTGAATTTCTCCTGATTTTTTGTTCAAAATTGCATCATGAAGCTGATAAAAAAAAAAGCTCCGGCCCTGGTCAGAGCGGGCGTCGGCGTCGTTCTGGTCACTTCCTCCTCGCGGGAGTCGCCTTGGAGGTATCATCTTCTATCGGATAACACTAGCACATGAGGTCCTTCTGCATAGTTGTCGGCTAGGCAGGTGCATGACTTGGGGTCGGTATGGAAGACGGAGCGGCGGCTCCGAAGTTCACCCTATATGGTTTCATCTTAGGTTACTTGGGGGAAGAGTCGACAAACTTGTTCGATACACAGCCTAAGGGCCGTGTTCGTGCGTTTGTGTGGTTTCTAAGGCAGAGCGGCGGCTCCAGGTCGTGTGGTATGGTGTTATCTCACGTTTTTTGGGCTATGAAGTCGTTGGCTCATTTGTGTCGTAGAACCGATGTTGGTGTGTGTGGAAATGTACCGGTTTTCATCCAGTTTTCTTTATGAATTGGTCAATTTTAGGGCTTGTTGAGCTGTGCCCTCAGCTGAACCCTGTCATGCTATCGTATGTGCTATTTTGTGTGCGTTTGCGGTGTGAACATTTGTAGTACCTTGTGGCTCCAGTGGTTTGCTTTATATATAAAGCGTGGCGAAAACTTTTTTCGGTAAATTGGTGGATTTCTCTTCTTCTGAAAAGTCGGAGCTCATGCTGGTTGCTTGACAAGAAAAACTTATACATAATTTAACAATTGTATTTTAAAACAAATTCAATCCTTTTTTCAACAAATTAATTATAAATACTACTCCCTCCAATCCTAATTAATTAACGCTTGTCAACTTTGCACTGAACAAACGTCAACTAATTTGGATCGGGGTATTGTTTTCTTAGAGCATCTACAGCCCGGCGTCTCAAACCGGTCTCAAACGCTCAGACAGCCCGCACGGTTATTGACCAGTCACGTTTTTCTAACCCAACCGGGCGCCTCAAACGGCTCTCAAACGCCCGGGTTGTCCAGAGCCCCTCATACCCAGCCCAAATATGGGGCGGATATGGGCACGTCTGCCGCATCCCCGCAAATATCCCCAATCCGGAAACCCTAACTCACTCTCACTCTCGATCCAGAGCCCCTCATACCCAGCCCAAATATGGGGCGGATATTCATTAAAGATTCAAAATTGTAATCATCTAAGATTCCCCTCTTGTCGTTGTTCAGATGTTTCTCAGCAACCTGGCACGAATGAGTGGTTGAAAAGCAGGATCATGTTGTGAAGGACCCGCCAGCAGGATCTTCATCGTCCACTCTTGAGGCTCTGCAAAAAAAGAACAAAAAACCACAACAAAATGTACAAATGTTATACTGCCTCGTTAAAACTATGCAACAACAGTAAAACTTTTGGATAAACACAAACAATCTCTCTGCATTGGTCACTACTAGATGAAACACAACTTGAGAACATAAAAAAACTTATCTAAGCACTGACACACCACTGATAAAACAAATAACACACAACACCCACACCGAGACAACACCCACAACCCCTGATGCTGCAAGCAAGTAATCCATTAGACACTGATGAAAAGCCTTTTCTGAATTTGGTCACTCCAAAAAACAAAACCACTAAAAAAAGGTATGGGTTGCGATGAAGCACCACTTCCCGATTGCAAAGAACCAAACTCCATCACATCTAAGCAATGGAAGCCCAATGAGTATAGATCCCAGTATGTGCATCACCGAAACACTGCTCTAGCCAAAAAAATTGAAGCCCATCACTATGGATGTGAGATTGTTGCGCTCAGCGGATTAGTTACTCTGAAACTCTTCCTGAAACTAAGCAAATCAACCCGCATGTGCGACTTTCTACTGTGCAACGAGCCCTACGCTCGAGTCGAGCTCCCCCGCCCCAACGTGGCAGCTCCGATGAGCCCCTCCGCTCCCAAGAGCACCACTCGTCAAGCCCCTTTACACGCGTCCCCCGCCCGATTTGCACATCCCATTCTCGTGTCGGCTTCTCCGTTCCGGAAGATCGACGTCCCGAGGATCGTCGCATCAAGTGGTTCAGTTAGATTTGGGTGCTGCTCAATTTTGGTCAGGGAATAAATGTTGCAACCTCTTTCCCTCTACAGGTCATGGAATAGGTGTGCGAGACGCGGGTGTGTTGGGGAACGTAGCAGAAATTCAAAATTTTCCTACGTGTCACCAAGATCTATCTATGGAGAAACCAGCAACGAGGGGAAGGAGAGTGCATCTACATACCCTTGTAGATCGCTAAGCGGAAGCGTTCCAGAGAACGGGGTTGAAGGAGTCGTACTCATCGTGATCCAAATCACCGGAGATCCTAGTGCCGAATGGACAGCACCTCCGCGTTCAACACACGTACAGCCCGGTGACGTCTCCCACGCCTTGATCCAGCAAGGAGAGAGGGAGAGGTTGAGGAAGACTCCATCCAGCAGCAGCACAACGGCGTGGTGGTGGTGGAGGAGCGTGGCAATCCAGCAGGGCTTCGCCAAGCACCACGGGAGAGGAGGAGGAGGAGAGGCAGGGCTGCACCAATAGAGGGAGAAGTTCTCATGTCTATAGCAGCCCCAAACCTCAAGTATATATAGGGGAGGGAGAGGGCTGCGCCCCCATCTAGGGTTTCCCCCCCCC
>NW_021198388.1:0-1234 GCF_002162155.2 Triticum dicoccoides
ACTTGAGGAATACCGTGCAGAGAGACAATGCGAGAGGTATAGAGTTCCGCCAATTGAGCTGCAGTGATCGACTCTTTGATAGGCAGAAAGTGAGCCACTTTGGTGAGCTTGTCGATGACGACGAATATAGCATCATTGCCACGCTTGGACTTTGGAAACCCAGTCACGAAGTCCATTTCAATGTGGTCAAACTTCCATTCTGGAATGGCAAGAGGTTGGAGGAGACCTGCTGGCCTTTGGTGTTCTGCCTTCACTCTTCTGCAGACATCACACTCGTTCACGAATTGAGCGATCTCGCGCTTCATTCGAGTCCACCAATAAGTTTGCTTGAGATCCTGATACATCTTCGTACTACCAGGGTGGATGGAGAGGAGAGAGTTGTGAGCCTCGTTCATGATCACCTTACGAAGTTCACCTTTGGGCACAACAATTCGATCCTTGAAGAAGAGAGTGTCCTTGTCATCAAGGTGGTAGCACTTGTACTTGGACTGACTCTTTGCAATACCAAACTTCACCTTTTTCACCATAGCATCAAGAAGTTGGGCTTGGCGAATCTGGTCTTCTAAGGTAGGAGAAACTTGAAGGTTAGAGAGGAAACCTTGAGGAACAACTTGCAGATTAAGTTTGCGGAAAGCTTCACAAAGCTCGGGTTGATAAGGCTTGAGAATCAGACTGTTGCAATATGCTTTTCTGCTCAAAGCGTCAGCAATCACATTAGCCTTGCCTGGAGTATACTCGATACTCGGATTGTACTCTTGAATCATTTCGACCCATCGAGTCTGCTTGAGGTTGAGATTAGGCTGAGTGAAGATGTACTTGAGACTCTTGTGATCAGTGAAAATATCCACTTTCCTTCCCAATAGAAGATGTCTCCAAGTCAACAAAGCATGCACAACTGCCGCCAACTCGAGATCATGAGTGGGGTAGTTCTTCTCATTAGGTTTCAACTGGCGAGAGGTGTAAGCGACAACTTTCTTCTCTTGCATCAGTACAGCACCGAGACCTTGGAGAGAGGCATCACAAAAGACCTCGTACGGCTTGGTTTCATCAGGCGGAGTCAGAACTGGAGCGGTGATCAATTTCTCTTTCAAAGTGTTGAAAGCAATATCACACTCCGGAGACCAAACGTACTTGACGTGCTTCTGAAGAAGATTTGAGAGAGGCTTGGCGATCTTAGAAAAGTTTTCAACGAATCTTCTGCAATAGCTTGCGAGACCGAGAAAACTGCGGAGTT
>NW_021198389.1:0-1119 GCF_002162155.2 Triticum dicoccoides
TTTTGAATTTCTGCAACGTTCCCCAACAGTGGCATCATGAGCTAGGTCTATTGCGTAGATTCTTTGCACGAGTAGAACACAAAGTAGTTGTGGGCGTTGATGTTGTTCAATATGCTTACCGTTACTAGTCCAATCTTGTTTCGACGGTATTGTGGGATGAAGCGGCCCGGACCGACCTTACACGTACTCTTACGTGAGACAGGTTCCACCGATTGACATGCACTTGGTGCATAAGGTGGCTAGCGGGTGCCAGTCTCTCCCACTTTAGTCGGAACGGATTCGATGAAAAGGGTCCTTATGAAGGGTAAATAGCAATTGGCATATCACGTTGTGGTTTTGCGTAGGTAAGAAACGTTCTTGCTAGAAACCCACAGCAGCCACGTAAAACATGCAAACAACAATTAGAGGACGTCTAACTTGTTTTTGCAGGGTATGCTATGTGATGTGATATGGCCAAGAAGAATGTGATGAATGATATGTGATGTATGAGATTGATCATGTTCTTGTAATAGGATTCACGACTTGCATGTCGATGAGTATGACAACCGGCAGGAGCCATAGGAGTTGTCTTAATTTATTGTATGACCTGCGTGTCATTGAAGAACGCCATGTAAACTACTTTACTTTATTGCTAAACGCGTTAGTCATAGAAGTAGAAGTAGTCATTGGCATGACAACTTCATGAAGACACGATGATGGAGATCATGATGATGGAGATCATGGTGTCAAGCCGGTGACAAGATGATCATGGAGCCCCGAAGATGAAGATCAAAGGAGCTATATGATATTGGCCATATCATGTCACTACTCTATTTGATTGCATGTGATGTTTATCATGTTTATGCATCTTGTTTACTTAGGACGACGGTAGTAAATAAGATGATCCCTTACAAAATTTCAAGAAGTGTTCTCCCCTAACTGTGCACCGTTGCTACAGTTCGTCGCTTCTAAGCACCACGTGATGATCGGGTGTGATGGATTCTTACGTTCACATACAACGGGTGTAAGACAGTTTTACACAGCGAAAACACTTAGGGTTAACTTGACGAGCCTAGCATGTGCAGACATGGCCTCGGAACACGGAGACCGAAAGGTCGAGCATGAGTCGTATAGCAGATA
>NW_021198390.1:0-1228 GCF_002162155.2 Triticum dicoccoides
TCGTGTAAAAGCAGAGCATCAACGGCCTGCTGGCACCCTTCAACCCCTAGCTATTCCTGAATGGAAATGGGATAAAATTGGCATGGATTTCATTACCGGTTTTCCCAGGACCAAGAGAGGGAATAATGCTATTTTCGTCGTGGTCGATCGTCTTTCTAAAGTAGCCCATTTCCTACCTGTTCGTGAGAGTATAACCGCTAGTCAGCTGGCAGACTTATACATCTCCCGAATAGTGTCCCTCCATGGTGTTCCTTTGGAAATTAACTCGGATCGAGGAAGTCTTTTCACCTCTCGATTTTGGGAAAGTTTCCAAAATGCTATGGGAACCCGTCTCTCCTTTAGCACCGCCTTCCACCCTCAGTCGAGCGGTCAAGTGGAACGCGTCAACCAGATTCTAGAAGACATGCTTCGAGCCTCTGTTATCTCATTCGGAATGGATTGGGAGAAGTGCCTTCCATTTGCCGAATTCGCTTATAACAACAGCTATCAATCTAGCTTGGGTAAAGCCCCTTTTGAAGTTCTCTATGGACGACGGTATCGAACACCCCTTAACTGGTCAGAGACCGGGGAAAGACAATTCTTTGGCCCGGATATGATTCAGGAAGCAGAAGAACAAGTTCGCATCGTTCGTGAAAAGTTGAAAACAGCCCAGTCTCGTCAAAAGAGTCAATATGACCGAAAACATAAGGCTATGACTTTCAAGGTTGACGAGAAGGCTTATCTTCGGGTCACCCCTCTGAAGGGAACCCATCGTTTCGGTATCAAAGGCAAATTGGCTCCTCGTTACATTGGACCTTTTCGCATTCTCGCCAAACGAGGAGAAGTTGCCTACCAGTTGGAACTACCTCCGCACCTCTCCAGAGTTCACGATGTCTTCCACGTTTCTCAACTCAGGCGTTGCTTCTCGGATCCTATCCGTGGAGTGGACCACGAAACGCTTGATCTCCAAGATAACCTTACATATCGAGAGTACCCCATTCGTATCCTCGATCAAGCCGAACGTACCACGCGACGTCATAATATCAAGTTTCTCAAGGTTCAATGGTCGCACCATTCTGAGGATGAAGCAACTTGGGAAAGGGAGGATCGTCTTCGACTCGAGTATCCCGCCTTCCTCCCGGAGGAACCCAAATCTCGGGACGAGATTCTTTTGAGTGGGGGTGAGTTGTCACACCCTAGCTAGTCATGCATTAGAGTGTTGCATCATGTTTACTCTTTCATCAGAAAC
>NW_021198391.1:0-1121 GCF_002162155.2 Triticum dicoccoides
GTGTGTGTACTAATTAAACACTAATTATCTAAACTAATTAAACATACAAAATAATAATCTAAATAATCTAAACTAATTAAAGACTAATTATCTAAACTAATTAAACATGCTTGTGTGTGTGTGTACGGGCTCGGGGAGGGCTCACAGCGGGCGACGGCGACGGCGAGGCGACGGTGAGGCGAGGCGACGGCGAGGTGATGGCGAGGCGACGGCCGAGGCGGCGACGGCGGAGACGGCGCGACGGGGACGGGGACGGCGCGATGGGGACGGGCCGGGGCGGCGACGGAGACGAGGGCGGCGACGGGGATGGGGGCGGCGACGGGGACGGGGGCGGCGACGGAGACGATCGAGGGCGGCGGCGACGGCGACGGAAACGAAAACAGAGGAACGAACAGAGAGGGAAACTGAAATTTTCGTAGCCGTTGTATATATAGAAGGCACCTTTAGTACCGGTTGGAGCCACCAACCGGTACTAAAGGCCTGTTTTGGCCAGGCCAAGCGGCGGGAAGCAACCCCCTTTAGTACCGGGTGGTGGCACAAACCGGTACTAAAGGCCCCCCCTTTAGTACCGATTTGTGCCACGACCCGGTACTAAAGGGGGTGCGCTGGCGCAGGTGCGGTGCGGCAAGTTTAGTCCCACCTCGCTAGCCGAGGGGCGACCACTGGTTTATAAACCCCCGTGCGGTCGCTCTCTCGAGCTCCTCTCCAAAGCAGGCTTACTGGGCCTACGTGTTCTTTGCAGCCCTATGGGCCCACTTGGCCTTTGCGGGCCTGCATCCTGGCCCAACGACAGGTTGGGTTTCTAGTCGTATGCAGGCCGCTCTGGCCTAGTAGGCGGGCTTTTTTATTTTATTTTTTGCTTTATTTATTTTTGTGTTGTTTTTTTGTATATTTAGAGTTTCTTTGTGAACATTTTTGTTTTAGGTACAAAAAATTACAAACTTTCTGTTAGGGCTTTTTTTTATTTTTTTGCTTTATTTATTTTTGTGTTGTTTTTTTTTGTGTATTTAGAGTTTCTTTGTGAACATTTTTGTTTTATGTACAAAAAATTACAAACTTTCTGTTAGTGCCCGTAGTTTTCAAATTTGAATAGTTTATATTTTGAATTATTTGAAATTAGT
>NW_021198392.1:0-1725 GCF_002162155.2 Triticum dicoccoides
GGTTGCTTAGGGCCTTGGATGAGCACTGGCATCATAATGAACTTCCGCTTCATGCACAACCAAGGAGGAAGGTTATACAAACATAGAGTCACAGGCCAGGTGCTATGGTTGCTGCTCTGCTCCCCAAAAGGATTAATGCCATCTGCGCTTAGACCAAACCATACGCTCCTTGCGTCATCTGCAAACTCCTTCCCGTACTTTCTTTCGATTTTTCTCCACTGTGACCCGTCAGCGGGTACTCTCAACTTTCCGTCTTTCTTACGGTCTTCTCTGTGCCATCGCATCGCCTTGGCATGCTCTTTGTTTTGGAACAAACGTTTCAACCGTGGTATTATAGGAGAATACCACATCACCTTGGCAGGAATCTTCTTCCTGGGGCGCTCGCCCTCGACATCACCATGCTCATCGCGGCTGATCTTATAGCGCAATGCACCACATACCGGGCAAGCGTTCAAATCCTCGTACTCACCGCGGTAGAGGATGCAATCATTAGGGCATGCATGTATCTTCTGCACCTCTAACCCTAGAGGGCAGACAACCTTCTTTGCTTCGTACGTACTCTCAGGCAATTCGTTGTCCTTTGGAAGCATATCCTTTATCATTACCAGCAACTTTCTAAATCCCTTGTCAGATACACCATTCTCTGCCTTCCATTGCAGCAATTCCAGTGTGGTGCCCAGCTTTTTCTTGTCACCTACGCAATTCGGGTACAACAATTTTTTGTGATCCTCTAACATGCGCTGCAACTTCTTCTTCTCCAAATCACTTGCGCAGTTTCTCTTTGCATCGGCAATGGCCCGACCTAGATCATCAACGGGCTCATCTGATGCCTCTTCTTCAGCTTCTTCCCGCATTGCCGGCTCAGCTTCTTCCCGCATTACCGGCTCAGCTTCTTCCCCCATTGTTGTATCATCGTATTCAGGGAACACATGGCCAGGATATCTGTCGTCGTCCTCTTCTTCTTCATTGTCTTCCATCATAACCCCTCTTTCTCCGTGCTTGGTCCAAACATTATAGTGGGGCATGAAACCGGACTCAAACAGGTGGACGTGAATGGTTCTTGACGTAGAGTAATTGCGATCATTCTTACAGCCAGCACATGGACAAGGCATAAAACCATCCACCCGCTTGTTTGCCTCAGCCTCAAGTAGAAAAGTATGCACGCCCTCAACAAACTGGGGAGAGCATCGGTCATCGTACATCCATTGCCGGCTCATCTTCATTACACAACACCGAATAGACCAAATTAATACAAGTTCATACATAAAGTTCATACAACACTTAAATGCAACAAACAAATAACTCTCTAGCTAAAGCATTTAAATGCAACAACAAATGCGATCAAGATCGCAACTAAGGTAACAATTGATCCAACAACATAATGATACCAAGCCTCACTATCGATGGCATATTTTCTAATCTTTCTAATCTTCAAGCGCATTTCTCCATCTTGATCTTGTGATCATCGACGACATCGGCAACATGCAACTCCAATTCCATCTTCTCCCCCTCAATTCTTTTCAATTTTTCTTTCAAGTACTCGTTTTCTCTTTCAACTAAATTTAACCTCTCGACAATAGGGTCGGTTGGAATTTCCGGTTCACATACCTCCTAGATAAAAATATCTATGTCAACTTGATGGGCATAATTTGTCATAAACACGAAATGCAACAAATAGTTTTAAAAGAGAATATACCACATCCGAATCATAACAAGGACGAGGGC
>NW_021198393.1:0-2464 GCF_002162155.2 Triticum dicoccoides
CGGGTTTGACCCGGGGTTTGACCCCCTGACGTGTGGGCCCAGGCGCCTGGTTGATTAGGGTTAGATTAGTTAGTGTTAATTAACCTAGCTAATTAGATAGGCCACTGACATGCGGCCCCGCCCGGCTAACTAAGTTAGTTAGGGCTAACTAACCTGGTTAGTTGACTGGGTCACTGACCAGTGGACCCCACTGGTCAGGTTTGACCTGGGGCGGCCAGTTGACCCTGCTGACGTCACTGTGACGTGGGGCTGACGCAATAAGTATTTTCTGGATTTAAAATAATCAGGAAATTTCAGAAAATGCCTAAAACTTCTAAAAATCATAGAAAATTAACCGTAACTCCAAATTAAATAAATTATATATGAAAAATTATCAGAAAAATTCAAGGAATCCATCTGTACCATTTTCATGCATGTTAGAACAACTTATCACTACTGTTTAGGACAAATGAAGTGAATGACATTTAAATAACCCCATATGGAGTTTGAATTTCAATCTTGGATTCAAACCAACTTCATTTAATCTGGTTTTAGGTGCATTAGCCCAAAACACATTCATATTGCCATGTCATAGCATGCATCATATTGTGCATTGCATTGATCGTGTCTTTTCTGTATTTGCCGGTAATTGTCCCCTCTCGATAGACGTGACACCGATGATGCGATCGTTGACACTGACGAAGACTCAATGTTATCTTCAGAAGTGCCAGGCAAGCAAAACCCCCTTGTTCATTCCGATAAAATCCCACTCTCTCGCTCCTGCTCTCTTTTTACTGCATTAGGACAACACCGATTCATCTGTTACTTGCTGCGGTAGTTGAACCCCTTTATCCTTTGCATGACCTGTCATTGCCACAGTAAATAGATGAAACCCACTAGCATGAGTAGGAGTTGTTTGAGCCCTATTGTGCCTACTCATTCATGCTTGTTTGTCATGCCTGCTACTGCTTAGAGTCGAGTCAGGTCTGATTCATCGGGGATGAATCAGAGGTGTGTGAACATGTCCTACTGTGTGTGAGCTAAGTGTGTGAACACGATTTGGTAAAGGTAGCGGTGAGAGGCCATGTAGGAGTACATGGTGGGTTGTCTCATTGCGGCCGTCCTCAGGAACTGAGTTCTGTGTTTGTGATCCATGATTCAGCTACTACCACGCATTGGGCCCGAAACCAATGGACCCTCTCGGCTTCTTAATCACCCTTGTCCTCTGTCTAGGAGTTGCAAGTAGTTTCTGGTGTTTGTAGTATGCTGGAGGCCGTGCGCAGCGCTGACCGTAGGGGTGGGCTGTGATGCGGTAGGCACGTGGCACGGTGTACCGGGCGCCCGTTTGGTGTCTCGGGAACCCTGTCCACATCGTTTGGGGCTGTGAGTGAAACTTCGGCCGGATCTCCTCATGGATGGAACCCGAATAGGCGATAAACCTGGACTAGAGACTTGAGTGTTTAGGTAGGCCGTGGCCGACACCCACGTTGGGCTTCCGCTTGAAGGTTGCCGAGTACATGTCGTGTAAACGGCGGTAAGTGGTGAGAGCGTATGTGAAGAAGTACACCCCTGCAGGGTTAACATCATCTATTCGAATAGCCGTGTCCGCGGTAAAGGACTTCTGGGTTGCTTATATCAGTTCATAGACAAGTGAAAGTGGATACCCTAAAATACGCAAGATAAGCGTGAGTGCTATGGATGGCGTTCTCGTAGGGAGACGGGAGCGGTTCCATAGTGGTGTATTGATATGGTGAATATGTGGACTCGTGTGCGCCACCTCAAAAGAGTTACATTGCAGTCGTAGTTTAGGATAGCCACCGAGTCAAAGCTGGCTTGCTGCAGTTAAACCCCACCATCCCCTTTGTTGATAATGATGCATATGTAGTTAGTTCTGATGTAAGTCTTGCTGGGTACATTTGTACTCACGTTTGCCTATTTTATGTTTTTGCAGAGAGACTTCAGTCTCACTAGTAGTTCCGCTTGGACTTCGACTTTTAGCTTGATACCTCAGCTACGATCTTGTGCCCTCGGCAGGATCTGATAGATAGTCAGGCTTCTCAGCCTTTTTCATTTATAGATGTCTGTACTCAGACATGATAGCTTCCGCTTGTGCTTTGACTTGTATGCTCTGAGTGTTGGGTCATGAGACCCATGTTTGTAATATCTCGCTCCTCGGAGCCTATTGATTAAATACTCGAGTCGTAGAGTCATGTTGTGATGCCATGTTGTATTTGCACATATCGAGCATATTGTGTGTATGTTATTGAAATGCTTGGTATGTGTGGGATCTGACCATCTAGTTGTTTATCTTTAGTAGCCTCTCTTACCGGGAAATGTCTCCTAGTGTTTCCATTGAGCCTTGGTAGCTTGCTACTGCTCCGGAACACTTAGGTTGGCCGGCATGTGTCCTTCTTCGTTCCTGTGTCTGTCCCTTCGGGGAAATGTCACGCGATGAATACCGGAGTCCTGTTGGCCCGCTACAGCC
>NW_021198394.1:0-998 GCF_002162155.2 Triticum dicoccoides
TGTCTTGAACAACATGATAACTATACTATGATAAGCCTGATAACTATAATATGAGAAGGTTAATGACTATACCATGAGAAGCACGATAACTTTAGCATGGGGTAGTGGTAACTTCACACTGGGGTATGTTTCAACAAAAAAAAGTTACCAGGACATGTTTCAGCAATGTTTTTCACATGGGTAAAAAGTTATCAAATACTCCCTCTGTAAACTAATATAAGAGCATTTAGATCACTATTTTAGTATTCTAAACGCTCTTATATTAGTTTACGGAGGGAGTATGTTGTATGTAAGTTATCGGGTCTCTGGTGCGTAAATTACCATGCTATTTGCACTAGGTTATCAGGGCATATTTCTAGAACTTTTCGTCCAAGGTGAAAAGTTGTCAAATGTGTTTATATGTAAGCTATCAGGTTAATTGTACGTAAGTTCACTGGTGGAAAAACAGGCTTCCGTCCAGCCCCATAAGTCGCGAAGCTGTAGGAACCGTGACTAATGGGACCTTTAGTCGCGGTTCTGGAGGTGAACCGCGACCAAAGGCCTGGGCCCAGGGCGCTCGGTGGCCAGCTGGCGCACGTGAGGGTCTTTAGTCGCGGTTGGCCAGGACAACCGCGACTGAAGGCCTTCGGGCACCTTTAGTCACGGTTTGCCAGGCCAACCGCAACTAAAGCCCCTCCCCTATATATACCCATCCAGCAGCCAACACTTAGCCATTTGGAGCCATTCTCTTCACAAGTGGGTGTAGGTTTGCTTTTGGTTCCTCTTATGCACATAAGGTGTTTGATGAAATGCCCCAAGAGCATGAAACAAACATGACATGAAGTGTTGGAGCCACACTCCTCGATCGCGGTTAGCAACTTGATGAACCTTTGATGTGTCATTGATAAAATATGCATGTGTGCAGTTCATTGTTTAATTTATATTGTTTTATTTTTCTGAATTTTTTGATATATTATTTGTATTTTTAACATTTTGAATTGAATTAGTTTTATTTTTCT
>NW_021198395.1:0-1401 GCF_002162155.2 Triticum dicoccoides
ATCCCCTCCCCCACCACTCGCCTCATTTACTCTGTAACGGCACGCCCACTTCTCTGTCGCTCCGCGCGCGCTCTCTCTCCGTCGACGGCGAGCGGCGGCGGCTTCTCCGGCCGATTCTCGGCGCTGGTCTTCTGTTCCACCGGTGAGTATCGACTCAATCTCCCTCACATCCCAGTAGTTCGTGCGCCTCAAATCGTCTGGTAATCGCGCGCCTGCTTCCCTGTCGCTCCGCCCCCGCTCTCTCTCCATGAAGGCGAGCAGCGGCGCCTTCTCCGGCCGATTCTCGGCGCTAGTATTCTGTTCCACCGGTGAACATCGACTCAATCGCCCTCACATCCGCCTCCAGTAGTTCGTGCTCTGTTTCTCGACGCCATTAGTGGCGGGATGTTCGTCGGGATGGTCACATGTTAGAACAAACGAGAAATGCGCCCAATGCGTTCAATTTGTGGTGCAGATGCTATTTGTTAGGCCCTATTTCGCATGCACATCGTTCTAGTGATTAATTTGCCGTTTTTGATTTCGTGGCTAGTTGCCGTAATTTTTGAACTGATCCCCTCTGCCACACGGCTCGATTCTGATTTCTAGGGTTTTCTCTAGATGCAAAACCATTATGTATACATTCATGATTATGATTTCTAGGGTTTTCTCTAAATGCTACACGGCTCGATTTCCCTGATCTTTGTTAGCACTCGTGTCCCGTTTTCATGATGCATTTTGTGTTCCTTTTGTGTTTCTAACTGATGGATGTGCCATCATTTAGCTCACATGAACTTTAATTGTGAATATTATCATCAGTGGCAATTTATCAGGAGTCCACTGTAAAATTTATCATGTCACTGAATACTTAGTTATGTGATGTCCAATATATGTGTTTGTGTATAAGTTGTTGCCATCCCTAATTTGCATAAGTTATCTTGCCCGATTCATACTTTTTATCAGTGTATTATAAGCAAACAAAAATTCAGGTATTCAATATCTAGTAGAAGCACACATGTCCTTGTCATTCTCTGTTGTGGATGAGTTGTCTTGTTTGTATGTTCACAAGTTACCAATGTATCATAAGAATATGTGTGTGACTATTAATTCAACTTTTTTCTCTTTTGTTATTTTTGTGTGTCAGGTCACAATGCCAAGGAAGTGCAAATTAGATGATGACTTTGAGGAGGTGAACCCCTTAAAGAAGCATAAGCCTCCCGCAGATCGGAATAGGGCTTCTCCTAGTGCTCTTGTGACTGCCGTAAGGATATGTCAGATGAGAGAATGGCTGCGATCGATGACATGGATTTCACTAGTCTGCAGAATATCAAGTGTGATAATCTGTTCAATCGGCTTTCTAATGGCTTGCTGGTCTATACGACCCTGATTCCCGTGAGGTTGTTGTACCTGGTCGCGGAAGGTTAC
>NW_021198396.1:0-1428 GCF_002162155.2 Triticum dicoccoides
GAGTAATAGTCCACGAAACGGGTCAGAATTGGTCAAAACTTTGAGTGTTGACGACGGACACGTAAACGCATCCCGGGGATCGTCAATCGTGGAAATCGCTCTGGGACCCCAAAACAGTGAGTAATAGTACACGAAACGGACCAGAATCGGCCAAAATAGTGAGTGCTGATGACCGACACTTAAACGCACCCTGGGGTTCCTTAATCGTGGAAATCACTCCGAGACCTCAAAACAGTGAGTAATAGGCCATGAAACGGGGCAGAATCGACAAAAACTGTGAGTGTTGCTGACCGGCACATAAACGCACCCCGGGGTTAAGTTCGTTAATCGTGGAAATCACTCCGGGACCACAAGACAGTGAGTAATAGTCCACGAAACGGGCTAGAATCGGCCGAGACTGCGAGTCTTGACGACTAACACATAAGCACACCATTGGGTCCGACAACCATGGAAATCACTTCGGGACCCCAAAACAGTGAGTAATAGTCCATGAAAGAGCCCAGAATCGGCCAAAACTTCGAGTGTTGATGACCGACACGTAAGCGCACCTTGGGATTCAACAACTATGGAAATCACTTCGGGACACCAAAACGGTGAGTAATAGTCCACTAAACGGGTCAGAATTGGCCAAAACTTTGAGTGTTGACGACGGACACGTAAACTCAACCTGGGGATCGTCAATCATGGAAATCGCTCTGGGTCCCCAAAACAGTGAGTAATAGTGCACGAAACAGACCAGAATCGGCCAAAATTGTGAGTGTTGATGACCAACACGTAAACGCACCCAGGGGTTCGTCAATCGTGGAAATCACTTCGGGAACCCAAAACTGAGTAATAGTCCAAGAAACGGGCCAAAATCGGCCCAGACTGCGATTCTTGACGACCAACACGTAAGCACATCTTGGGGTTCGACAACCATGGAAATCTCTTTAGGACCCCAAAACAGTGAGTAATAGGCCATGAAATAGGCCAGAATTGGCCAAAACTGCGAGTGTTGATGACCGACACGTAAGCGCACCTCGGGGTTCAACAACTATGGAAATCGCTTCGGTACACCAAAACGATGAGTAATAGTCCACGAAACGGGTCAGAATTGGTCAAAACTTTGAGTGTTGACGACGGACACGTAAACGCATCCCGGGGATCGTCAATCGTGGAAATCGCTCTGGGACCCCAAAACAGTGAGTAATAGTACACGAAACGGACCAGAATCGGCCAAAATAGTGAGTGCTGATGACCGACACTTAAACGCACCCTGGGGTTCCTTAATCGTGGAAATCACTCCGAGACCTCAAAACAGTGAGTAATAGGCCATGAAACGGGGCAGAATCGACAAAAACTGTGAGTGTTGCTGACCGGCACATAAACGCACCCCGGGGTTAAGTTCGTTAATCGTGGAAATCACTCCGGGACCACAAGACAGTGAGT
>NW_021198397.1:0-953 GCF_002162155.2 Triticum dicoccoides
TGCGGCAATTGCTAACATGATTCGGACGGACTTTAGCTTCGCTACGGGAGAGAATGTCTCGTCGTAGTCAATCCCTTGAACCTGTCGATAACCCTTAGCGACAAGTCGAGCTTTATAGATGGTAACATTACCATCCGCGTCCGTCTTCTTCTTAAAGATCCATTTGTTTTCTATCGCTCGCCGATCATCGGGCAAGTCTGTCAAAGTCCATACTTTGTTTTCATACATGGATTCTATCTCGGATTTCATGGCTTCAAGCCATTTGTTGGAATCCGGGCCCGCCATTGCTTCTTCATAGTTCGAAGGTTCATTGTTGTCTAACAACATGATTTCCAGGACAGGGTTGCCGTACCACTCTGGTGCGGAACATGTCCTTGTGGACCTACGAAGTTCAGCAGTAACTTGATCCGAAGTACCTTGATCATTATCATGGTTTTCCTCTTCAGTTGGTGTGGACATCACAGGAACGGTTTCCTGTGCTGCATCACTATCCCGCTCAAGAGGTAGTACTTCATCGAGTTCTACTTTTCTCCCACTTACTTCTTTCGAGAGAAACTCTTTTTCCAGAAAGCATCCGTTCTTGGCAACAAAGATCTTGCCTTCGGATCTTAAGTAGAAGGTATACCCTACAGTTTCCTTAGGGTATCCTATGAATACGCATTTTTCCGACTTGGGTTCGAGCTTTTCAGGTTGAAGTTTCTTGACATAAGCTTCGCATCCCTAAACTTTTAGAAACGACAGCTTAGGTTTCTTTCCAAACCATAATTCATACGGTGTCGTCTCAACGGATTTAGACGGTGCCCTATTTAAAGTGAATGTAGCTGTCTCTAGAGCGTATCCCCAAAATGATAGCGGTAAATCGGTAAGAGACATCATAGACCGCACCATATCCAATAGAGTGCGATTACGACGTTCGGACACACCGTTTCGCTGAGGTGTTCCAGGCGGCGTGA
>NW_021198398.1:0-987 GCF_002162155.2 Triticum dicoccoides
CCCATCTCCTGCGGTCCTGCCTCCCTTCTCTCGATCCCCACCGCACCACCACTCGCCTCTGCTTCGCCGGACACCAATGCCGCGTCCTCTCGCCGGACCCCGGCGCCGCGTCCGCTCGCCGGACCCCGGCGCCGCGTCCGCTCGCCGGACCCCGCCGCATCCCATCGCGGGACCCCGCCGCCTCCCATCGCCGGAAGTGAGGGTGCTCTCCAACGACGGCACCGCCAACGATGTTGACGACCCTCGTGTCCGCCCGCGCCACCGGGCACCCCCGCCTCCGCCTGCATCCACCTGCCGGAGCTTGCCTCCGCCTGCACCACCAGGCTCCGCCTTGGACAAGGAGGTACAGCGTCAGCAAGCCTCCGTCCGCCCCTTCCACTGCCTTGCCGGTCTCTGAATCCTTCCTCTTTCCTTCTCCAGGAACCACCAAGGCGGGCGGCACGAGTAGGGCACGGCCGCTGCAGGCTGCAAGCGACACATAGGCGGGCGGCGCTAGCAGGGCAACCGGTGCGGGAGGCCGCTGTGAGCGACGCTCGGGCGGGCGGTGCTTGCAGGGCGCAGTTGAGCAGGGTCATGCGGCTAGGCGGCAAGCATGGACAGGCGAGCAGGGCAAGGCGGCGGCACTGCATCCCTGGCCAGAAGAACAGCCGGCGGTCAAGTCCCTGTTCATAAAGTGGAGAAGGACTTGTTTGCTTTTTTTACTTTCTAGGGTCCTTTTTGTAAATTTTCAGTACAACTGTGTAACTTCTCTGTAACTCCACCTACAATGAATGAAAGATAGCACGGCCGTGTCGAATGAATGAAAGGTAGCACGGCGAACCTTCTCTCTTTGATTTGAAGTTCATATGTCCAGCGAGATTCTTTGCATTGACGTCATTTAAAAAAAATGCAAAACAATCTTTGCCGTCTGTACTTTAGTCTAGATGACAGCAAAGAACAAGTTTTGACTGACGGCGAAGAACGTGGTTTTGCCGTCAGTTATTTTTG
>NW_021198399.1:0-1212 GCF_002162155.2 Triticum dicoccoides
TCATGATTAGTAGAACAAGAAACAAAACCCAAAAATAATGTTCCTATAACTACTAGGATGTGGTGGTAAAACGCTCACAGTAAAGCAAATATCAATGTCTTACAAGTTCTTACCATGCAGCAGGCGGTGATCGGCAACCAGCGGTGTCAAGTAACTCCGAATATTGAGTAAAGCGATTGCCAGGGGAGCGTACGTATACACGGTGTAGAAATATGTGGAGCTGGGTTGGCTATATATGGTAGCAAAAGATTAGCAATAATCAATTCAAAGATGCAATGTTGAATAAACGCTCAACGACGGTACTGTGCTGGTCCTAGGCTAGACCGGATTAGAGACGCGAGCCTAGAACACTAATGAGGTCACGGCGTAGCACAACTAGCATCAATGAAGGATACTAAGTAGCTCTGGACAGCAAGATATAAGTGAAGATCACAACGGCAGTAAAGATAATGATGAAAAACAACTGTTAAACAGGATATACAACAACTCTCTCTCCAACTTTCCTCTTGAAAAGTTTGAGACAATTTTCTGATAAATTCTTTCAAAGAATGCTACTAACTCAAGCTTTCCAATGCAAAAAGAATCACTCAATTCCGAGTTGATATGAGGAGTCAAAGAATTCTAAAACTGGCCTAAAAAGTTGGAACAAGCTGTGTTCACGAACTTCGGAGGGCAAAAAGACCTATTTAGAAGCCGATTTTGAGGTGTCAAATATTGAACAAGCTTATGCAACTATTTAGATGCGGCTCGTCGCTAGCTTCAATTTGAGTACTCACGGAGCCAAAACGGACTTCGTATGAGGAAGATACACCTGTTTTACTGAACAGTGCGCAAAACAGATTCCAATCCGAATTCAGGTACGAGATTGATTCTAGATAGATCCGATTTTTTTTCTTCTCTCTTTTTTTTTCTCACGCTTTTTTTTTCTTTTTCTTCTCTCTCTTTTTCTTTTTTTTTCCTCTCTTTTTTTTCCTCTATCTTTTTTTTCTCCCTCTTTCCAAGACAAACTAGATAAGATGCAGATTGGATCAGGCGAAGATGTGAATGACCTCAACTATGATTATGACAATGAACAGTGCGTAGCACGTGGTGGAAATTAATGGATGGGATGGTGGACAGCGGAAGGGATAATGATGCAGCGGCGGCGTGACTAATGTGAACAGAACTCGAAACTCTAAAGGAACTAGACACTAAGACCAGCAACTAACACGA
>NW_021198400.1:0-1213 GCF_002162155.2 Triticum dicoccoides
CCATAGGAGTGCTTTGGGTGTGCCAAACGTCACAACGTAACTGGGTGGCTATAAAGGTACACTACGGGTATCTCTGAAAGTGTCTGTTGGGTTGGCACGAATCGAGATTGGGATTTGTCACTCCGTGTAAACGGAGAGGTATCTCTGGGCCCACTCGGTAGGACATCATCATAATGTGCACAATGTGACCAAGGGGTTGATCACGGGATGATGTGTTACGGAACGAGTAAAGAGACTTGCCGGTAACGAGATTGAACAAGGTATCGGTATACCGACGATCGAATCTCGGGCAAGTACCATACCGCTAGACAAAGGGAATTGTATACGGGATCGATTGAGTCCTTGACATCGTGGTTCATCCGATGAGATCATCGTGGAACATGTGGGAGCCAACATGGGTATCCAGATCCCGCTGTTGGTTATTGACCGGAGAACATCTCGGTCATGTCTGCATGTATCCCGAACCCGTAGGGTCTACACACTTAAGGTTCGATGACGCTAGGGTTATAAAGGAAGTTTGTATGTGGTTATCGAATGTTGTTCGGAGTCCCGGATGAGATCCCGGACATCATGAGGAGTTCCGGAATGGTCCGGAGGTAAAGATTTATATATAGGAAGTCCTGTTTCGGCCATCGGGACAAGTTTCGGGGTCATCGGTATTGTACCGGGACCACCGGAAGGGTCCCGGGGGCCCACCGGGTGGGGCCACCTGCCCCGGGGGGCCACATGGGCTGTAGGGGGTGCGCCTTGGCCTACATGGGCCAAAGGCACCAGCCCCTAGAGGCCCATGCGCCAAGATATAGGAAAAAGGGGAGAGTCCTAAAGGGGGAAGGCACCTCCGAGGTGCCTTGGGGAGGATGGACTCCTCCCCCCCTCTTAGCCGCACCCCTTTCTTGGAGTAAGGGGCAAGGCTGCGCCTCCCCCCTCTCCCCTGCCCCTATATATAGTGGAGGGGAGGGAGGGCATCCATACCTGAGCCCTTGGCGCCTCCCTCCCTCCCGTGACACCTCCTCCTCTCCCGTAGGTGCTTGGCGAAGCCCTGCAGGATTGCCACGCTCCTCCATCACCACCATGCCGTTGTGCTGCTGCTGGATGGAGTCTTCCTCAACCTCTCCCTCTCTCCTTGCTGGATCAAGGCGTGGGAGACATCGTCGAGCTGTACGTGTGTTGAACGCGGAGGTGCCGTCCGTTCGGCACTAGGATCATCGGTGAT
>NW_021198401.1:0-785 GCF_002162155.2 Triticum dicoccoides
GCGGGATTGCGAACAAGAAAAATCGCACACGGTCCGGAGACAACAAGCGTGTGTTATGAAATAGAAAAACCGTCGAGGCGGGCAGATATTTTCTAGGGATGCAGGCGGGATTCGGAACAAGAAACATCACACACGGTCCGGAGATAACAACCGTGTGTTATGAAATAGAAAAACCCTCCTCGAGGCGGGCAGATATTTTCTAGGGATGCAGGCGGGATTGTGAACAAGAAACATCGCACACGGTCCGGAGATAACAACCGTGTGTTATGAAACAGAAAAACCCTTGAGGCGGGCAAATAATTTTGAGAGGCGGATCCTCATGGATCCCAATGTACTATGCGGATGTGTGTGTGACACGGGCACCGGCGTGGCACATGGTTAGTTTGAGTGAACCATGTCTGTTGCGTCATCCGACTTGTCTAATGTTCATATATTTGGCAAAAAATGATGCGGGAGAGGGTCAGAACACGAACACACTTGCATGTTGACCAAATTTATGTATGAAAAGGGTGGTTGGATTTTCAAATACCAAATGCAACTTCGATGTCGCACCTATATATCTCGCAAAGTGCACAGTATTGCTTGCCCCCCCTCGTGTCAGCACGAAGGGAATCCTAAGCTATGAATGCATGCCCCCCCCCAACAGAGGCTCACCTAGCAAAGTGTGAAGTATCTAGCATCCCCCCTCCCTCGTGTCGGCACGAAGGGAATCCTGAGCTATGAATGGATCGCCCCCCCAACTGTGGTTCACCTAGCAAAGCGCGAAGTAGCTAGAAGCCCCCCTC
>NW_021198402.1:0-987 GCF_002162155.2 Triticum dicoccoides
CCCATCTCCTGCGGTCCTGCCTCCCTTCTCTCGATCCCCACCGCACCACCACTCGCCTCTGCTTCGCCGGACACCAATGCCGCGTCCTCTCGCCGGACCCCGGCGCCGCGTCCGCTCGCCGGACCCCGGCGCCGCGTCCGCTCGCCGGACCCCGCCGCATCCCATCGCGGGACCCCGCCGCCTCCCATCGCCGGAAGTGAGGGTGCTCTCCAACGACGGCACCGCCAACGATGTTGACGACCCTCGTGTCCGCCCGCGCCACCGGGCACCCCCGCCTCCGCCTGCATCCACCTGCCGGAGCTTGCCTCCACCTGCACCACCAGGCTCCGCCTTGGACAAGGAGGTACAGCGTCAGCAAGCCTCCGTCCGCCCCTTCCACTGCCTTGCCGGTCTCTGAATCCTTCCTCTTTCCTTCTCCAGGAACCACCAAGGCGGGCGGCACGAGTAGGGCACGGCCGCTGCAGGCTGCAAGCGACACATAGGCGGGCGGCGCTAGCAGGGCAACCGGTGCGGGAGGCTGCTGTGAGCGACGCTCGGGCGGGCGGTGCTTGCAGGGCGCAGTTGAGCAGGGTCATGCGGCTAGGCGGCAAGCATGGACAGGCGAGCAGGGCAAGGCGGCGGCACTGCATCCCTGGCCAGAAGAACAGCCGGCGGTCAAGTCCCTGTTCATAAAGTGGAGAAGGACTTGTTTGCTTTTTTTACTTTCTAGGGTCCTTTTTGTAAATTTTCAGTACAACTGTGTAACTTCTCTGTAACTCCACCTACAATGAATGAAAGATAGCACGGCCGTGTCGAATGAATGAAAGGTAGCACGGCGAACCTTCTCTCTTTGATTTGAAGTTCATATGTCCAGCGAGATTCTTTGCATTGACGTCATTTAAAAAAAATGCAAAACAATCTTTGCCGTCTGTACTTTAGTCTAGATGACAGCAAAGAACAAGTTTTGACTGACGGCGAAGAACGTGGTTTTGCCGTCAGTTATTTTTG
>NW_021198403.1:0-655 GCF_002162155.2 Triticum dicoccoides
GACGTCCGCCTCGACTCGCGTTACGCTAAGACAGGGAGGCAGTGGTGTCACGTGGTCGACTCGGCGTCCGTCGTCGCTACCGCGACACTGTCCGCCTCGACTCGCGCTATGCTAAGACAGGGAGGTAGTGGTGTCACGTGCTCGTGTCGGCGTCCATCGTCGCTAACGCGACGACGTCCGCCTCGACTCGCGTTACACTAAGACAGGGTGGCAGTGGTGTCACGTGCTCGTCTCGGCATCCGTCGTCGCTACCGCGACGAAGTCCGCCTCGACCCACGTTACGCTAAGACAGGGTAGCAGTGGTGTCACGTGCTCGTCTCGGCGTCCGTCGTCACTACCGCGACGACGTCCGGCTCGACTCACGTTACGCTAAGTCAGGGTGGCAGTGGTGTCATGTGCTCGTCTCAGCGTCCGTCGTCGCAACCACGACGACGTCTGCCTCGACGACGTTACGCTAAGACAGGGTTTCAGTGGTGTCACGTGCTCGTCTCGGCGTCCGTCATCGCTACTGCGATGACGTCCGCCTCGACTCGCGCTACGCTAAGACAGTGCGGCAGTGGTATCACGTGCTCGTCTCGGCGTCCGTCGTCTCTACCGCGATGTCGTCCGCCTCGACTCGCATTACGCTAAGACAGGGTGGCAGTGGTGTCACGTG
>NW_021198404.1:0-1237 GCF_002162155.2 Triticum dicoccoides
TTCTTGAAGTTCTTCTTACCCTTGCCCTTCTTGAACTTAGTGGTCTTATTGACCATCAACACTTGATGTTCTTTCTTGATTTCAGCCTCTGCTGACTTCAGCATCGAGAACACTTCAGGAATGGTCTTTTCCATTCCCTGCATGTTGTAGTTCATCACAAAGCTCTTGTAGCTTGGTGGGAGCGACTGGAGGATTCTGTCAATGACCGCCTCATCTGGGAGGTTAATGTTTAGCTGGGTCATACGGTTGTGCAACCCAGACATCTTCAGGATGTGCTCACTGACAGAACTGTTTTCCTCCATCTTACAACTGTAGAACTTGTCGGAGACATCATATCTCTCGACCCGGGCATGAGCTTGGAAAACTAGTTTCAGCTCTTCGAACATCTCATATGCTCCGTGATGCTCAAAACGCTTTTGGAGCCCCGGTTCTGAGCTGTAAAGCATGCCGCACTGAACGAGGGAGTAATCATCAGCGCGAGACTGCCAAGCATTCATAATGTCTTGGTTCTCTAGGACGGGAGCGTCACCTAGCGGTCCTTCTAGGACATATTGTTTCCTGGCAGCTATGAGGATAATCCTCAGGTTCCGGACCCAGTCTGTATAGTTGCTGCCATCATCTTTCAGCTTGGTTTTCTCTAGGAACGCGTTGAAGTTCATGTTGACATTAGCGTTGGCCATTGATCTACAAGACATATTTGCAAAGGTTTTAGACTAAGTTCATGATAATAAAGTTCTAATCAAATTATGAACTCCCACTTAGATTAGACATCCCTTTTTCCATCTAAGTGTTACACGATCCGAGTCGACTAGCCCGTGTCCGATCATCACGTGAGACGGACTAGTCATCGTCGGTGAACATTTTCATGTTGATCGTATCTTCCATACGACTCGTGTTCGACCTTTCGGTCTCCGTGTTCCGAGGCCATGTCTGCACATGCTAGGCTCGTCAAGTTAACCCTAAGTGTTTTCGCTGTGTAAAACTGTCTTACACCCGTTGTATGTGAACGTAAGAATCCATCACACCCGATCATCACGTGGTGCTTAGAAACGACGAACTGTAGCAACGGTGCACAGTTAGGGGAGAACACTTCTTGAAATTTTATAAGGGATCATCTTATTTACTACCGTCGTCCTAAGTAAACAAGATGCATAATACATAATAAACATCACATGCAATTATATAGTTGTGACATGATATGGCCAATATCATATAGCTCCATTGATCTTCATCTTCG
>NW_021198405.1:0-2907 GCF_002162155.2 Triticum dicoccoides
CACACACACACACACACACATGCGTCCTGTCCCTTGCCGAGCTCACCAAGCGCCTTCTTGCCATGGCCATAGCCGCCTTGGGCAAGCTCGCCCAGTCCTCCGCAACCTGCACCTCGTGCACTCCGGTGCGCCCTGCTGTTTGTGCATGGGCAGCCACAACCCACCGGTGGGCTCGCTCCAGCGAGGTCCGATGCCTCGGTCGTGCTCAACCATGGGTGCCTGCCGTGCATGCCCGAGCTGACCAAAAGGTCTTGCGTATCTTCCGGCATTGCTTCACAGCCAAGAGGAACATCGTTCCTAGTGAAATAAAAGCAGAGAGGGAGGGAAACAGCGTTCCTAGTGAAAATATATCCTAAATTCTATTGTTTTCTTTTCTGATGGTGCGAGCTGCTGCTCTCATCACCATCACCCATGGATGCTCCACCTCCTATGCTCCTACTTGCCTTGTCATGCCACCAATGAACATATCCTATCTTTACTCAGAAGTCAGAACTCATCGGAAAACCATTTTTGTTGTGGTCATTGTTAACTTACAAGTTTATATACCCTATGTGTCATGGTTATTTCACTGAAAATACATTTAGGATGGACTGTGTAGGGAGGAGCGTAGTGACTACGGAAAGATGTAGATGGTAGTACGCATCAGGAATTATAGGTTGAAGTCGTCTCTGGAGGTAATACTTTACTCTTGTGTGCTGTTCTGGCTCTTGCATGAAAGGCTTACAATGATGTTCAATGCTGAGCCGGTGCACCTCTCCCATCTTATATAGAGTGCGTCAGGACGGGTTCCATGATAGGCTGGTATTATTGCGCGTAATAGTGGCCCATGAACATCCGATTATTTCTAGCGTAACTAAGAAATAGCAGTTGTAGTTAACAATCAATATAGTCGTTGGGTAACGCCTGTGTTTAAAACGTGGTGAAAATCATCAACTGGCCGTTTGTCGTTGGGCGACGCCTCCGATAGTCGACTCGTTGTTTGTCTATCTTGGACCGTCTGGAGGAAAGATGCCCAACACGAGGCCTGACTTCGACCGGAAAGTGACCCCTGCTAGGTTGTCCCATGGTTTGCAATCTTCATTTGCCCGAGCCTTTAACTGGGCCATATGTCGGCGCCAAGCCTGGCCTTGGATGCACTCTGCATTACAAACAACGTCTGGCCCAAATCAGCACAACACAAGCCGGCTAGCGGGAGGCCAAGTAGGCTGGTTCTGGGTTTTTTTTCTGAATAGTTTTGATTGCTTACCACATGTGTCACATACTCACATGGTTAGGAGCAAGAAAGCTTCAAGCCAAGATGAGATCGCCGTAGGTGGCTGCATCGATGCTTGGTCTGTGCGGAGCTGGAAACGCCCCATCACCATGTCAAGCTCATCTACTAGGATTGGAATTGACTGGGCATGCAATGTTTGGTAGCCATGTGGATCCATTTGCTCTGAAAACATATCCACCAATGTCTATAAATTCGGACAGGTATGGTAAATATGTCGGCTTTCAGGTTAATCAACTGCAACCAATTATTTTGTTAATGACATGCTAGTCGTTATGCTTTCATCAAGTAAAATTTCAGCCTGAATAACGTCAAGATAGCAATATACTTCCCCCAATAGCAACTTACTTATTTCAGCCTCGATTTTTTTGGGTCCTAACTCTGTCCTAGTAGAACCCGGTCTATATTATTGGGTTTTCATGTAGGTAAAATTATTGGAACCTAGCTAAAATTCACAAAACATCCGTACACACCTCAAATTATTGTGAACACAGGCCTAATGTTAACCTAACAAGCATACCAGCTGGATTTATGTCTTGCTCCAGAAGAATCAACAATTGCTCTGTTTGGCACATCTTCAACCCATGTATTGGGCTAGGTGTTCTCCGTAAGCCGGCATACATATGTTTCATACAAATATAGCTATTGGATACACTTTTAAGTGTTTATTGATAATCCTCACATAAAACTTATGTTTATTGTTATTGATTGTTTACTTAAGGGCCTGGGGTTCTAGTTTGGCCCCGGGCCACCGAATCCTCAGGACCGGACCTAGTCGTCGTGGGCCTCCCTGGTGGGCATTCCCGTGTCACTATGCTCCTCAGTTTCCTTTGGAAGTTGAAGCGAGCGGACATGGGCAGCTAAATGACTTTGCCCACACAGTTCCCACCGACCCGGTAGTACTTATTATCTCTTATAAAATGGCAGCATACGCTGCCAGTATCTACGGCAAGGATCCAACATTCACAGCTTATTTCTCATGTAACCAACCCCATCATTATAAGCCGCCTATGCTCAACCATCCAACTTCTAGTTTATCTGATTGCTGATCCATTGTGTTTTTTTAGAAACCGTGCTGATCTGCCGTAACCCCTAGCTTCGGAGAAGCCAAGGATTGGAGATTATAATGGGTGTACACATCACTTTTTCATTCAACTTGAAAACCAACCATGCCAGTTCATTCCAATTTCCAATCACATGTTAGTGAAAGCATGTGCATAATTCCTAATTTGTGGTCCTAAACAATCAGGAAATGGTAGCTTCCAATTAAGAAGGCACAGTAAAAAGTTGTCTGTACACACTTAATATAAGAGTCATTTGTTTCGCATCATAAACATGGCATCATATAAATAAAATGGAAGGTTAAAATGTCACGTTTGTTGTCGCCTTTGCCATTCTTGAATTGCAATACGAAGGGCATTGTTCGGTATCAACTCATGGTGCGCAGAGTTGAAGTAGGCCATGGGGGAAATTTTATTCCCCATTTGAAACCAGTTCTTTATGGCATCACCTTCATATGTGAATCCATCAGCAGCAATGTGTGGATCCTTCATGATCTCCTGAAAATATTATGTAAGGATTTAAGGTTATATCAAACTAAGTCAATGACTGGATCGTAAAGGTTGCAAGTGCTTAAT
>NW_021198406.1:0-1572 GCF_002162155.2 Triticum dicoccoides
AGAGCTGTTTGTTTGTTTTACTGTATGGAAGGCTGATTTGATTTGATTCACATTTGACATCTTTGTCTGCACTTCCAGACTATTTTCGACTTGAGTATGTTGGCTTCAGAGTTTCTGCAGAACTCTGAAGTAGATATTGTCAATCTTGTGTGCCAACAACATATTTCATATAGCTGCCTGGATTTCACAACATGGGATTTCTTTTGAAATTTCTTTGACTATGTAGTGTAGATAAATAAATACTCTTAGCAGACTGGATTTGAGGCATTCTAGTTTATTTGGTAGACGAAATTCAGTTTAGATTCTGAATTTGTTGAATATGTGACAATTCCTTCATTCTCAAGTGCAATAGATCCTTTGTGGTAGTAAGAATTCATATTATTGTGATGTTTACTCCTGTTTAAGTTTTTCATTCTCATTGTTCTGACCGGTTACCATTTTGGTTTGCAGAAAGGTACCAAGAGGGTGCATTTCGTCATGTACTTGATCAGGGAGGTCGCTGGGTTTGCTCTGTATGAGAAGCGTATCACTGAGCTTCTCCATCTCCCTCTCATCTTCCTTTGCTCGCTATTGCTACTCCGAATTATACATGTTGGCAAAAAGATGTCCCTGTTTCGTCAGTACTATGCACTGCTATATTTATGTGGTTGTCTTGTGTGCATCTTATTTTGAAACCAAGTGAGACACCTCCATCCCCTACATCTTGATGATCCCTCTACTAGTGTACATTTGAGTTGCTCTCACTACCTCCTGCCCCAAGATTCGTAATTGCCTTTGTTGCCTGCTCATTTAATTAATTAAAACTGCATGTGTTCGTGTAAGTATGGCTGTGAGAACAAGATCAATGGTGCCTTCCACCAAACAGATTGAACTTTTAATACTTGCTATGCATGCTTGTGTATGTAAACATTCTTTACATTTGTTGTTGTTATTGTTGACCATGCAGTCTAAAAAACACACTGTCTTTTCTTTTCGTGTGTAACAGCCAAGACGATTTGCTTTACACTTACAATTCGTGTTGACTAAATCCGAGCAAGTCTCCTGCAGTTCCACCATAAGTAACACTCTGCAGGTGCAGCTCAAATCTTGCTCTATTTCTTTTTTGTGTTGGCTCGATCAGGTTTCTCCCAAATCTAGTCGATTGGATATCATCATGCTATCTTGTTCCTTTCAGTATGTGCCCACGTATATTTAAGCTGCACCTGATTATATATAGGCCTAGCATGGGCTCGGGCTTTTAAGCATGCCACATCTCGTTCTGTTTATGTAGCCACCATGTTACATGGTCTGTACTTACAGTTCCTGGCGATGTATTCGAGCCTGTGAACACATATATTTACACGTACCCCTGTTTATATCAAGGCCTCCCTGGTAGGTTATCTACCGAGTGGCAAATAGTTAGATCTCATACTAATGAAATGAATTAGTTCTTTTTATGTGCTGCATTCAGATTCGTCATGTGATTATTAGTTATTTTTAACCAATGCTAGACCTAGCATACACTACAATCTCTTGTTCTGTCACTAGCATACACTACACTTTTAGATAAAAGGGGGGCATATCATTTGCTTT
>NW_021198407.1:0-954 GCF_002162155.2 Triticum dicoccoides
CGGTGTCAATTAACTCTGAAGATTGTGTAAAGCGATTGCCAGGGGAACGTACATATACACGGTGTAGAAATATGTGGAGCTGGGTTGGCTATATATGGTAGCAAAAGATTAGCAATAATCAATTCAAAGATGCAATGTTGAATAAACGTTCAACGACGGTAATGTGCTGGTCCTAGGCTAGACCGGACTAGAGACGCGAGCCTAGAACACTAATGAGGTCACGGCATAGCACAACTAGCATCAATGAAGGATAAGTAGCTCTGGACAGCAAGATATAAGTGAAGATCACAACGGCAGTAAAGATAATGATGAATAACAACTGCCCAGCAGGATATATAACAACTCTCTCTCCAATTTTCCTCTTGAAAAGTTTTCTACTAACTCAAGCTTTCCAATGCAGAAAGAATCACTCAATTCCGAATTGATATGAGGAGTCAAAGAATTCTAAAACTGGCCTGAAAAACTGGAACAAACTGTATGCGCGAACTTTGGAGGGCAAAAAGACCTATTTAGAAGCTGATTTTGAGGCTCCAAATATTGAGCTAGCTTTTGTAACTATTCAGATGCGTCTAGTCGCTAGCTTTAATTTGAGTACTTGTGGAGCCAAAACGGACTTCGTATGAGGAAGTTATGCCTGTTTTACTAAACAGTGCACAAAACAGATTCCAATTCGAATTCAACTACGAGATTGAGTCTAGATAGATCCGAATTTTGTTTTTTTTTCTCTTTTTTTTTTCCTTACACTTTTTTCCTTTTTTTCTCCGACTTTTTTTTTCTTTTTTTTCTCTTTTTTTTTCTCCTTTTTTTTTCTCTCTCTCTCGTTCCAAACAAACTAGATAAGATGCAGATTGGATCAAGCGAAGATGTGAATGATCTCAACTATGATTATGACAATGAACGGTGGGTAGCACGTGGTGGAAACTGATGGATGGATGGTGAACAACGGAAGGGCTA
>NW_021198408.1:0-1045 GCF_002162155.2 Triticum dicoccoides
TCCGTTACCTTGACATATATGTTGGAGATATTATTATGACCCTAGGTGTCTTAGGGGATCATCTAGTAATTTAGCCATGATTGTGTCCCAGTGTGATGATTCTGGCCATCATTCTCGCAAGCATCCCTTGATGCCACTTAGTTAGTAGGTATTCCATTCCGGGGTTCTTGAACCCGAGATTCACTCTACCTACTTCATGTTGATAGTAATTGCTAGCGCCTTTAGGATATTAGTAACCTTTGCGATAGTCCTTGAAGTCCGTGGTATCTTCTTCTTCCAAATACCATGAACTACTTATGGTAGAAGTTCCTCGTTGAACTGAAATATCACAACAGGATTATTCTTGAGGAGTTCTCCATTCATAAATCGTGACTCTGCCAGTTCTACCTTTCTGCATGGATTATCCGGAAGAATTATGTTGAACTTGGTTCGACATACTAATTTATGCATCCACAACTCAGAAAGTTATATTTTCCTTTGAGTTGACCCTCTTTAGTTGTTTTCTGACCCTTGTCTATCAATTGATAGTCAAGAGTATGCATGCATTCGTTATCGATGCCTATTACTCTTGTGGTCCGTCAAGCCATTCTGTCCTGACTGACTTGGAGAAACAAACTCCAGTACCTCATCCATATCTAGGATTGGGTCAAAGCAGTTGTATTCCGCAGATCAAATGCCAATCCAGCTTTTGGTTCTGTTCTACCTTGGAGTATTACCCCCTTTATGTCAGAATTGTCATGAGAACTGCACCAACTCTCATGAATTTTGACGTAGTGATACTTCTCACCATCATTAGTCATTCCTCGGCCCTCGTGTTGATGCAACCGGAATACCGACAAGTGAATCGTGATGTGTGAAATCAATACTCCTAGCAACCTCGTTGCTTGGTAGTAAAAGGGCAATAATTTCATTCTTAGCGTGTTGGTTCTTGAATCACCATTCTAAGATTGATCGTGCTACCTTGTCCATCTTTCCGGTGCACCCTTCGATCAATGAGTTAGGATTGTGCCAATCCCTCGCTCTGTTGATCATATCGTCTTGCCCT
>NW_021198409.1:0-1519 GCF_002162155.2 Triticum dicoccoides
GTAGCTTGTGCTTTAGCATAGCATTCAAGGAGCAAGCCTTCCTGCTCAACGCGTCTGCTACCACATTAGCCTTTCCAGGGTGGTATTGAACACTGAGGTCATAATCCTTTATCAACTCTAGCCATCTTCTCTGCCTCATGTTCAATTCCCTCTGAGTGAAAATATACTTCAGACTTTTGTGATCCGTGTATACCTCACATCGCTTCCCCAAGAGGTAATGTCGCCAAGTCTTCAGGGCATGAACCACTGCTGCTAGCTCAAGGTCATGAGTAGCGTAGTTCTCTTCGTGAGGTCGTAGCTGCCTTGAAAGGTAGGCCACGACTCTGCCTTCTTGCATCAGAACACCCCCCAGTCCGATTCTTGACGCATCACAATATATCACAAACTCCTTGTGTATATCTGGTGTGGCCAGAACTGGAGCGGTGGTTAGCCTCTTCTTCAGCTCCTAGAAGCTTTCTTCGCACTTCGGCGTCCATTCGAACTTCTTGTCCTTCTTCAAGAGCTGAGTCATGGGTCGGGCAATGCTTGAGAATCCTTCAACGAACTTGCGGTAAAATTCCCGCGAGTCCGAGGAAGCTTCTGACTTCCTTCACATTGCTCGGGGATTTCCATCCAGTCACGGCTTCTATCTTGGCAGGGTCGACTGACAATCCCTCTTCTGTTAGAACATGTCCCAGAAATCCAACTTCACGCAGCCAGAATTCACACTTGCTGAACTTGGCATACAGTTGGTGCTCTTGAAGCTTGTCTAGGACCATCCTCAAGTGTTGCTCGTGCTCTTCTTCCGACTTCGAGAAGACAAGAATGTCATCAATGAAGACGACGACGAACTTGTCCAAATATTCCATGAAGACCTTATTCATGAGATACATGAAGTAAGCTGGGGCATTGGTCAACCCAAAGGACATGACCGTGCATTCATACAGGCCATATCTGGTTACGAATGCCGTCTTCGGAATATCTTGGGGTCTGATCTTCAGTTGGTAGTACCCAGATCTGAGGTCGATCTTGGAGAATACCTTGGCCCCATTGAGTTGATCAAACAGATCTTCAATCTTGGGAAGTGGGTACTTGTTCTTGATTGTAACCTCGTTGAGGGAGCGGTAGTCAATGCATAAGCGGATGGTACCGTCCTTCTTTGCCACAAACAGAACAGGTGATCCCCAAGGGGAGGCACTAGGGCGGATAAATCCCTTCCTCAACTGCTCTTCCAACTGCTTCTTCAATTCTGCTAACTCCTCCGATCCCATCCTATAAGGCTTCTTATAGATGGGTCCTGCTCCGGGTATGAGCTCGATGATGAACTCAATGTCTCGGTCAGGAGGCATTCCTGGTAGCTCATCAGGAAAAACATCGGGATACTCGCATACTACCGGCACTTGTTCCAATCCAACTTCAGTCAGACAGTTGGCTTGGTTGGCTTGAGCAGAAGAGGGGTTGGAGGCAAATTTGACTTTGACTCCTCGGTCATTGGTCATAGTGACCGTCCGGTTGGCGCAATCAATCAAGCCTTGGTGCT
>NW_021198410.1:0-856 GCF_002162155.2 Triticum dicoccoides
CGCCATGAATTTGAGAAAGGTTTGTTTTGTTTCCCTTGGAATCATCCCAAATCAGTCATGCATACGTACGAAGTATCCCAAACCTTTTTTTTAATTTTTTTGCATCTAGATCTTGAAAGCCCCGTAACTTTTTTTGTTTTAGATTTTTGGGGATTTTGAAAATGTTTAACGGGGTTCCCCCAGTTAAATTCGGATGTAACTTTTCGAGTAGATGATTTTTCATATATAAAACTTTTTAATCTGAGTTCGTATGCAAAAGTTATGCCCATTTTACAAATTTCCAGAGATATTTTGCAAATAAAGTCGAAATTTATATTTGTAAATTTTCCCAACAACTAGACCACATATGACATGGCAAACTTATTTTCTTTTATTTTTTTCACATTTTTATCATTTTTTTTATTTTTTTTTAAACTGAAAAGGCGGTCCACAGGGGGGGGGGGGTTTCTTGTAAGCCACCCTTTCTCCATGAATCTGTGTCGGATTCCCTGAGCTAGTTGGCTAAGCTAAACAACAACTTGGAGAGTTGGAAGATAAAAGCTTGTCTGACTTAGTTCATGTTAAGGGATATCTTTTGTGCGTGTGTGTGTGTTGAATAAAGATGATATCTCCATTGATTGGTCTTCGTGATCAGTTGTTTGATCTATTGCCTTGTCAAGACTTTGAATTGAGTATGAGCTATCGTCAAGTCAAATCAGAACCAACGATTTTCGTAATGTTGTCTTACTCGTGGTTGATCCCTCGAGCATACACCATTACATCTTTTGGTCTGACCATTGCTATCACCGTGTTCACATGATGGTGGAAGTCCAGTAATATGGAAAATTCTGATGAGTTGTTGTTGAGCCCGTCAGCA
>NW_021198411.1:0-930 GCF_002162155.2 Triticum dicoccoides
CATAGAAAATTAACCGTAACTCCAAATTAAATAATTTATATATGAAAAATTATCAGAAAAATTCAAGGAATCCATCTGTACCATTTTCATGCATGTTAGAACAACTTATAGCTGCTGTTTAGCACAAATCATATAAAGGGCATTTAAATATCCACATATGGAGTTTGAATTTGAATCTTGGATTCAAACCAACTCCATTTAATCTGGTTTTAGTTGCATTAGCCCAACACACATTCATTTTGCCATGTCATGATCATGCATCATATTGTGCATTGCATTGATTGTGTTCCCTTCTGTGTTGCCGGTATTTGTCCCCTCTCGATAGACGTGATACCGATGATGTGATCGTTGACACTGATGAAGACTCAATGCTATCTTCAGAAGTGCCAGGCAAGCAAAACCCCCTTGTTCATTCCGATAAAATCCCACTCTCTCGCTCCTGCTCTCTTTTACTACATTAGGACAACATCGATTCATCTGTTACTTGCTGCGGTAGCTGAACCCCTTTATCCTTTGCATGACCTGTCATTCCACAGTAAATAGATGAAACCCACTAGTATGAGTAGGAATTGTTTGAGCCCTGTTGTGCCTACTCATTCATGTTTGTTTGTCATGCCTGCTACTGCTTAGAGTTGAGTCAGGTCTGATTCATCGGGGATGAATTAGAGGTGTGTGAACATGTCCTACTGTGTGTGAGCTAAGTGTGTGAACACGATTTGGTAAAGGTAGCGGTGAGAGGCCATGTAGGAGTACATGGTGGGTTGTCTCATTGCAGCCGTCCTCAGGAACTGAGTTCTGTGTTTGTGATCCATGATTCAGCTACTACCATGCATTGGGCCCTGAAATATGACCCCGCTCGACTTCTTACTCACCCTAGTCCTCTGTCCAGGAGTTGCAAGTAGTTTCTGGTGTTTGTAGCTTACTGGAGGC
>NW_021198412.1:0-1094 GCF_002162155.2 Triticum dicoccoides
AGTTGCCTACCAGCTGGAACTACCTCCGCATCTCTCCAGAGTCCACGATGTCTTCCACGTTTCTCAACTCAGGCGTTGCTTCTCGGATCCTATCCGTGAAGTGGACCACGAAACGCTTGATCTTCAAGATAATCTTACATATCGAGAGTACCCCATTCGTATCCTCGATCAGGCCGAGCGTATCACCCGACGTCAGAACATCAAGTTCCTCAAAGTACAATGGTCGCACCATTCTGAGGATGAAGCAACTTGGGAAAGGGAGGATCGTCTTCGACTCGAGTACCCCGCCTTCTTCCCGGAGGAACCCAAATCTCGGGACGAGATTCTTTTGAGTGGGGGTGAGTTGTCACACCCTAGCTAGTCATGCATTAGAGTGTTGCATCATGTTTACTCTTTCATCAGAAACTTGAAATGGGGATCTGTGAAACCCTCAGAATCATTTTGAAAATGACCCAAATAAAAATTTCTCCAAAAGGGTCCAAGAAAATGCTCATGTTTCTCTCTGAAAATATTGGGCAGAGATAATAATCAAACCAATATTTTTAGTGGCTCATGGACATTTATTTTGGGCATTTGGAATTAATGCATAAATATTTGCATTGGAAATATATTTCTATATATATTAATATATGTCCAAATATTATGCCAATTATAAAGGAGCTCTGGAATAATATATCTAGCCCCTGCAAAAATTGGCATAAGTTAAATAAATGATTTAATATATTATTTAAATCAAAACAAATGTCAGAAATTAGAAAACAGAAAAAAAATAAAAGGGAGAAGCTTACCTGGGCTCCTCCCTGTGCAGCCCAGCCAGCTGGCCGGCCCAGCCAGCAGGCGGCCCAGCCCGTCTCCCTCCTCTGTCGTCTTCGTCCCGACAGAGGGAGGGGAGTGTGGCCGGCGCGCGCGCGCCACCGCGCCACGCCACCTCTCTCCCTGCCTGCCTGCCCTCCCCTCCTCGCCTCGATGCCCCTGGACGACGCCACGCCTCCCCCCTGCTCTCTCTCACTCTCCCCCGGCTCTCCCCTCCTCTCCCTCGCTCTCTCTCTCACACAGCCGAACACCACCGTCGCCGCCGTTCGCCATAGCAGCCG
>NW_021198413.1:0-1182 GCF_002162155.2 Triticum dicoccoides
GAAACTTTTGGAAGTTAAATGAGAGGGAATAAAAGGACTTTCCCAAACTTTCATTTTTGCATTTTATGCTCTCCGTGAATTCAAATGCTTTTCAAACACAAAACCCTAGAGAGAAGATGACATGACTTCTTCCATTTAAAATGAAAAGGGTGTTTGAAAAATAATTGAATTTCATTTGGAAATATTCCAATTCTGAAACTTTATGCGACTCAATGATTTTCACGAGAGAAGATAAAATGACTTCTTCAAATTATATGAAATATGAGTTGGGAGTTTCAAAGAATTAAATTCAAAGCCCCTTTGAATTTATTTTCAATTTGGAATAGATCATCATGCATATTTTATTTTCTTGCATTTTGGTCGATCCTAGAAATTTCACGCAACTCAAGGACCCTTGGAGAGAGTTGGAGATTTCGTTATTTTCATGTTTGAGAGTTTTCTCGAATTGAAAAGAGGATCATTTGATTTATTTATTTCATCTTCAATTATTTTTCCGTTATCAAAAAAAAAATAGAGAGGGAATAATATGACTTTCCCAAATTTAGGAAAATGAAGATTTAATAAATAGATCAAATTTTGTTTGCCGGAGTTTTATTTGCATTTTATTCGGATAGGGAAAATTGTGCGTTTTCAAAAATTTGCTTTTTAGGTCCCGAGTAAAGTTCATTTTGCTCAGCTCATTTTTAGGAGTCGGAGAAATTTACTTTATTAATTTTGGAGTTCGTTTAGATTTTCTTTTATTTATTTCTCTGCGCGCGAGACCGTTAAAAAAAAAATTGCAGCGCCTTGGGCCAAAGGCCCAAGCCGCTAGCCGCCGGCCGGCCAAGAGGCCATAGCGCGCGTGCACCAGGGAGCCGCCGCTTCCTTCTTTTGCCTAGTCCTAGTAGGACTCTTGTCCTATGTTCGTTTATTCCGTATCTATTTCTAGATCTTTTCCTCTTGTTTCCTAATCCTAATCTATTTCTTGTCCCCTACCCCAAGCAAAACCCTCCCCTCCCCAATATAAATACCCAAGCACCCCCCCCCTCTAAACACATCAAACCAACACCTCTCCTCTCCTCTCCGCCGCCCCACGCCGCGCCGCCACACCCACGCCGCGCCGCCGCACCACCCAAGCCGCGTCTCACCCCGCGCCTCTCACCCGCGCCGCCGCCCTTGTGCATCGCCGCCGCGCCCAACGCC
>NW_021198414.1:0-1226 GCF_002162155.2 Triticum dicoccoides
GACAGCTCGGGGGAAGGGGCCGAGGATGTCGAGCCCCCAGACCGAAAATGGCTAGGATAAAGGGATCGTCTGGAGAGCTTGAGATGGTTGGTGTATCTGCCTGGAATGGAACTGGCACGCTTCACACTTGGTTACTTGTGCAGTTGCATCCTGGAGGGCTATCGGCCAGAAGAAGCCTTGTCGGAATGCTTTGCCGGCAAGCGCTCTTGCGCCAATGTGGTGACCACATATGCCTCCATGTATCTCTGCCAACAGCTGTTGTCCATCTTCCCGGCGAATGCACTTCAATTTCACACTGTTGAGTCTTATTCTGTACAGTGTGTTGTCGACAAACTGGTACATACTTGACTGCCGGGCTACTCTTTCAGCTTCTTCTTGCTCTTCGGGAAGCTCTCCTGTCTGGAGGAAACGGACAATCTGCTGCGCCCATGCTGGAGCTTGTGGCTCGACAACAAGGACTAAAGGCGTATCTGTTGCTGCGGGAACATCCGCTTCAACGGCAAGAACCTGCGGTTCTGCCGGAGCGTGATATTCACCGGCAAGCTTGCCGGAGCAAAACTTGTCGGGAGCGTCTGCTTCGACGGAACAAACCATAAGGTTTACCGGAGCAGACTGCCCCTCAGCATCCTTTTGTTGATCTTGGGGACTTTCTTGGCGGCGGCTTCGGGGAGCTCTGCCGGAAAGTAGTCACCAGAAACCAACTTCCTCTTCTTATTCTGTCCAGTTGATGGTGTCACGGATGGTTGAGTCAGCTTGAGCACAAAAATCCCTGGTTCCACAGGTAACTTCAGTGCTGCGCACTTTGAGAGGCCGTCAGCAATGTCATTCTGAGCTCGCGGAACATGCTCCATTTGCAGGCCGTCAAAGTGCTCTTCTAGCTTTCTCACTTCATCAACATAAGCTTCCATCAACGGACTCTGATAGTTCTTGTTCACTTGGCGGACGACAAGCTGCGAGTCACCCCTTACAATGAGTTTCTTGATCCCAAGGTCGGCTGCGATTCTGAGGCCGGCAAGCAAACCCTCATACTCTGCAGTATTGTTCGTTGCTTGCTCCTTGGGAAAGTGCATCTGGACTACGTACTTGAGGTGCTCTCCGGTGGGTGCGATAAGCAGCACGCCAGCACCGGCGCCTTGCAGCGTGAAGGCACCATCAAAGTACATCAGCCACTCTTTGCTTGTCTCCTTGACGGGGTTGCTCGTCTCCGGATCTTCGTCTGGGGTTGG
>NW_021198415.1:0-1070 GCF_002162155.2 Triticum dicoccoides
TTATCATATGGATGCTAGCGACACTATCATATACGTGAGCCAAAAGGCGCAAACAGTCCCGGGAAAAGGTAAGACGACACCCGTGGGGATACCGTGCGTGAGGCCGCAAAGTGATATGAGGTGTTACCAGCTAGATCGATGTGACATCGAGTCGGGGTCCTGACAGCGTTGGCATCAGAGCCGGACTGCCTGTAGGTTCTCCAAGCCAAACTGGTCGATGTTGAGTCTAGAAATTCTTTAGTTATATGTAGGGGAATTGTTTGTGGGATGGAACGTAAGGCTCTTTTTACTCCTTATACCTTATGACATTCTGATCTGAGTCAGTCCATTCTTCCACCGGGGGTTAAGGAATTAGGATCTGTTCTCTCTATCAGGATCACGAGTTACTAATCAGTAGTACCTTATAAGTTTGATGGATACAAGCCTAGTTCAGTTCTACTACCACATTATGTTGCCAGAATGGTTTCAGAACTTTGATATGATGATGTTGAGTATGTACGAAATCCTTTGTCAAATGTCTCAAAATCCTTTTTGAGCATTTACAGCCGTTATGCTGCCGAAATTTTGCTAGAAATTCTAATGCCTTTGCATTATGATTGTGCTTTCAGATGGCCACTCGCGACCTCAATCAAGTGGTTCGCCTGACTCGATGCCTAGATGTACCCGGCCATACTGCTAAGTTGGTCAGGGTAATGACTGAGGCTGGATACCGCTGGTATCCTGAGTACACGGTCGAAGAGCAATTTCGGGACTTCAATCAAAGCCAGTATCTCTGCACTGTCCGGATATTTCCATCTTATCCTGGATCCACCGAGCCTCTTCACTGTTCCTATGGACTCGGGGTTACCATTGAGATGGCTGTGCAGGACGCCGCCTACTCTATGATGACCATTATGCGAGTCAGATCTGGTTTATTTCGGGACTCTGATTTCCGGTATATGCCAGGATCACTTCCGGGAGCACAAGGGTATCTCCAGGCTATCTATGCTGACTCCACTCAGGAGGATTCACGGACTCGCACCACTGCTGAGATGCTCGAGGATAAGGACCGTGAAAATCGGGCCTTAAGG
>NW_021198416.1:0-1403 GCF_002162155.2 Triticum dicoccoides
CTAGTTCTAGGGGTGCCATCTTATAAGGTCTTCTAGCAATCGGAACGGTTCCTGGAATGAGGTCTATTACAAACTCAACATCCCTGTCAGGTGGAACACCTGGCAATTCCTCTGGAAAGACATCCGGGAAGTCACGGACTACCGGAACGTCCTCAAGGTCTGGCAAAGGGCTGGCGTTAAGAGAATATAATTGTCGCTTGGCTATTCGGGTCAAGACATTGACTATCTCTCCCGAAGGATGGGTGAGTTGAACAGTCCTAGAGAAGCAATCGATTTGGGCATGATGAGCCGACATCCAGTCCATACCCAGAATGATATTAATATCTGAAGATTTAAGGGCTATCAAAGACGCAAGGAAAACAAGTCTGTCGACTTGGATTTCATTTCCATAGCTTACCCTAGAGGTCTGCCATCTAGAACCAGGGGTAGAAATTTCCATAGTGGATGGCATGTCACAGAATGCAACATTATGCAAACGAGCATAACTTTCGGATATAAAAGAATGAGAGGCTCCTGTATCGAAAAGAACAGATGCCGGGTGGCAGTTAACAAGAAGCGTACCGAGAACGACGTTGGGATCCTCTTGAGCTTCTTCGGCAGAGATACAGTTGACATGGCCACGTGAAGCGGTGACCGGCTTGGCGTGGAATATTTTTCCTGTCGGTTTGCCACGGCCAACAGCTTTAGCAGATTGATTGGGGTTGGTCTGGGGACACTCACGCATATAGTGACCAGATTCCCCACACTTGAAACAAGTCACGGAACTGGTACGTGGAGGAGCATTGTTAGTTGGACCCCCATAGGGCTTGGCTGGAGCAGACTGTTGAACGGGGCGAGGCGCCTGGAAGGATGGCCTCGGTGTAAACCTGGGTGGCAGGGCGGTGTTGGGTACCCACACGCGGCGCTTCTGAGAACCAGCACCGGATGAGGAACCCGTGTCACGTCCATGCTTGCGTGTTGCGTCATAGTCAGTCTGACCAGTTTCAGCACTGATGGCTTTGTTGACAAGTTTCGAAAAAGATGTGCACTCATGCAGACGGAGGTCACGGCGAAGCTCAGGACTAAGGCCCTTACGGAACCTTGCTTGCTTCTTGGCGTCAGTAGACACTTCCTCAGTTGCATAACGGGCGAGATTACCAAACTCCCTGCTATAGGCATCCACAGAAAGTCGGCCTTGGGTGAAACTGCAAAATTCTTCACGTTTACGGTCCATGAGACCCTCCGGAATGTGATGTTCACGGAAAGCCTCGCTGAACTCAGCCCAAGTTGTGACATGGCCCGCTGGGCGCATAGCTCCATAATTCTCCCACCATAGACTGGCGGGGCCTTCAAGATGATATGCAGCAAAGGTGACCTTGTCAGCCTCCGCTACCAGCGCGGAACGCAGTTTGTGAGAGATACTG
>NW_021198417.1:0-1248 GCF_002162155.2 Triticum dicoccoides
TTTCTCTTACGGCTTCTGTAACCGTACGGGTCATCGTTCTGGGGGAACCCTATTTTCCACGGAATGTGCCCCATGCCTCGTACACGTCCTCCGTGTTCAGGATTCCCGAGGGCTTTTGTCAGCGCGTCGTTCTCTCTGTTGAACTTGATCTTCCCCTGTTGAGCATCCCTCATTGCGTTAATAAGGGCTTGGGTGGGTTTAATTAATTTGCCCCGGTAAACACACTCCCCTGTCTCCGGGTTCAGCGTTCCCCCATGCCCGTACCACCAGCTTTTGGCCCTTGGGTCCCATCCCTCCGTACCTGGACGGATTCCTCGCGCCCTCAGCTCGTTCTCCATCTTCTCCAACCTAGGCACCCAAATGCGATACCCTCCTGGCCCCATAACATGATTGTACTCCTTCTTAGCCGCATTTTCCTTATTTTTTTTTTCGATATTTGAATGAACTGCTCCGATTTCTTTTGCTTCACAAATTCTGGCCAATCATGTTTCAGTTTCTCATATTGTCCTTTGAAATCCGGAGTCTTGTTCTGCTTGACAAAGTCATGGGCTAGATTTTGCTTGAATTTCCGGAATGCGTCGGCCATCTTATGAAGAGCGAACTGTTTGACTAGCCTCCTCCTCTCCTTGTTTTCCTCAATCTTGTTACCCTCCTCATCGAATTTGTTGTATTCCGGAGGTAGAACGAAATGTTCCATAAGCTTCTTGAAGCAATCTTTTTTTGTTCTCTTATCGACAAAAGTGAAACCAACAATTCGTGCCTTCTTTGGCTCATTCCACACCTGGACGGTGATCGAGACGTTGTCTCTAACAATGGCTCCGCATTGGCTGACAAACTTGGTGGCGTTCTTGCGGGGCTCCAGCGGCCTGCCGGTTGCACTGTCGACAACCTCGATGGTGCATGTTTCTCCTTGTTTCATCGTCTTGGTTGCGCCACGCTTTGACGACGTACTCGATTGTTTCGACGATCCGGCCGAGGGCTAAAATAAGAAAGAGTCGCGCGCGTTAGTACACACATATTTATTCAAATCAGTTAGTTTGTATCACCAGAGGCTCAATGTATATATATACCTCAGCGCCGGAGGTGGTTGCTACTTCCATTTGAAGATCGTCGTTTATCGACGTTTGTTCGGCATCATCTTGCTGACGGCGCCCTTCATCTTCACCGTCAAGGTTCAGATAAGAAGAGATATCATCTTCTTCTTCTCCGGTCGGCACATATAGAATATCGCCGTTTATGATGCCGAAC
>NW_021198418.1:0-1843 GCF_002162155.2 Triticum dicoccoides
AAAAATTATAGATACGTTGGAGACGTATGAAGCATCCCCAAGCTTAGTTCTTTCTCGTCCTCGAGTAGGTAAATGATAAAAAAGAATTTTTGATTTGGAATGCTACCTAGCATATTTATCCATGTAATTTTCTTTATTGTGGCATGAATGTTTAAATCCGAAAGATTCAAGACAAAAGTTTAATATTGACATAAAAATAATAATACTCCAAGCATACTAACAAAGCAATCATGTCTTCTCAAAATAACATGGTCAAAGAAAGCAATCCCTACAAAATCATATAGTCTGACTTTGCTCTATCTTCATCACACAAATTATTTAAATCATGCACAATTCCGATGACAAGCCAAGCAATTGGTTCATACTTTTGATGTTCTTAAACTTTTTCAATCTTCACGCAATACATGAGCGTGAGCCTTGGATATAGCACAATAGGTGGAATAAAATGGTGGTTGTAGTGAACATAAAAAGGAGAAGATAGGCTCACATCAACTAGGCATATCAATGGGCTATGGAGATGCCCATCAATAGATATCAATGTGAGTGTGTAGGGATTGCCATGCAACGGATGCACTAGAGCTATAAGTGTATGAAAGCTCAAAAAGAAACTAAGTGGGTGTGCATCCAACTTGTTTGCTCACGAAGACCTAGGGCATTTTGAGGAAGCCCATCATAGGAATATACAAGCCAAGTTCTATAATGAAAAATCCCACTAGTATATGAAAGTGACAACATAGGAGAATCTCCATTATGAAGATCATGGTGCCACTTTGAAGCACAAGTTTGGAAAAAGGATAGTAACATTGCCCCTTCTCTCTTTTTCCTCATTTTTTTAATTGGGCCTTCTCTTTTTTTATGGCCTCTTTTTGTTTATTTTATTTTCAAAAAATTTTGTCCAGAGTCTCATCCCGACTTGTGGGGGAACCATAGTCTCCATCATCATTTCCTCACATGAGACAATGCTCTAATAATGAAGATCGTTACACTTTTATTTACTTACAACTAAAGAACTACAACCCAATACTTAGAACAAAATATGAATCTACGTGAATGCCTCCGGCGGAGTACCGGGATGTGCAATGAATCAAGAGTGTGATGTATGAAAAAAATGATGAATTGTGGCCTTGCTACAAATACGATGTCAACTACATGATCATGCCAAGCAATATGACAATGATGGAGCGTGTCATAATAAACGGAACGGTGGAAATTGCTGGGGAACATAGTAATTTCAAAATTTTCCTACGTACACGCAAGATCATGGTGATGGCATAGCAATGAGAGGGGAGAGTGTGTCCACGTACCCTCGTAGATCGAAAGCGGAAGCGTTAGTCGTACGTCTTCACGATCCGACCGATCCAAGTACCGAACGTACGGCACCTCCGAGTTCTGCACACGTTCAGCTCGATGACGATCCCCGGACTCCGATCCAGCAGGGTGTCGGGGATGAGTTCCGTCAGCACGACAGCGTGGTGACGATGATGACGTTCTACCGACGCAGGGCTTCGCCTAAGCTCCGCGACGATATGACCGAGGTGGAATATGGTGGAGGGGGGCACCGCACACGGCTAAGGAACGATCCATAGATCAACTTGTTGTTGTGCCTAGAGGTGACCCCCTGCCCCCGTATATAAAGGAGCAAGGGGGAGGGGGCGGCCGGCCAAGGGAGGGCGCTCCAGGGAGGAGTCCTACTCCCACCGGGAGTAGGACTCCCTCCTTTCCTAGTCCAACTAGGAGACCTTCCATGTAGTAGGAGTAGGAGAGAAGGAAAGGGGAGAGAGAAGGGAAGGAAGGAGGGGGTGCGGCCCCTCACCCTAGTCCAATTCGGACTAGGCCTTGGGGG
>NW_021198419.1:0-1608 GCF_002162155.2 Triticum dicoccoides
TCTTCATCGTAATTTTTAGATTCACAAATTTTAAGCAAAGCTTCATAAAGATAATCTAGCACACAAAACTCACTAGCAATTGGTTCATCATAATTGGATCTCTTAAAAAGATTAGCAAGCGGATGAGGATCCATAGATCTTAGGTTCTCTATTTAGCAATAAATAAGCATCTATTCCAACCAAACGAGCAAACAAAAGGGCAAGCGAAAGAGAGGAGGAGATTGGGAAAGAGAGGGCAAATAAAACGGCAAGGGTGAAGTGGGGGAGAGGAAAACGAGAGGCAAATGGCAAATAATTTAAATGCGAGGGAGATGAGTTTGTGATGGGTACTTGGTATGTCTTGACTTGAGCAAAGACCTCCCCGGCAACGGCGCCAGAAATCCTTCTTGCTACGTCTTGAGCCTGCGTTGGTTTTCCTTGAAGAGGAAAGGGTGATGCAGCAATAGTAGCGTAAGTATTTCCCTCAGTTTTTGAGAACCAAGGTATCAATCCAGTATGAGGCTCCTCAAAAGTCCCATGCACCTACACAAACAAACAAAGAACTCGCAACCAACGCAATAAAGGGGTTGTCAATCCCTTCACGGCCACTTGCGAAAGTGAGATCTAATAGAGATAGTATGATAAGATAAATATATTTTTGGTATTTTATAATATAGATGCAAAAAGTAAAGATGCAAATAAAAGTAGATTGGAAGCAAAGATGATTAGAGATATACCCGGGGGCCATAGATTTTACGGTGGGTGAACAAATTACTGTTGAGTAATTGATAGAAAAGCGAATAATTATGAGATTATCTAGGCATGATCATGTATATAGGCATCACGTCCGCAACAAGTAGACCGACTCCTGCCTGCATCTACTACTATTACTCCACACATCGACCGACTCCTGCCTGCATCTAGAGTATTAAGTTCATAAGAACAGAGTAACGCCTTAAGCAAGATGACATGATGTAGAGGGATAAATTCATGCAATATGATATAAGCCCCATCTTTTTATCCTCGATGGCAACAATATAATACGTGCCTTGCAACCCCTGCTGTCATTGGGTAAGGACACCGCAATATTGAACCCAAAGCTAAGCACTTCTCCCATGGCAAGAAAGATCAATCTAGTAGGCCAAACCAAAATGATAATTCGAAGAGACTTGCAAAGAAACTCAATCATACATAAAAGAATTCAGAAGAGATTCAAATATTTCTCATAGATAAACTTGATCATAAACCCACAATTCATCGGATCTCGACAAACACACCGCAAAAAGAGTTTACATTGAATAGATCTCCACAAGAGAGGGGAGAACATTGTATTGAGATCCAAAAAGAGAGAAGAAGCCATCTAGCTAATAACTATGGACCCGAAGGTCTGTGGTAAACTACTCACAACTCATCGGAGGGGCCATGGTGTTGATGTAGAAGCCCTCCATGGTCAATTCCCCCTCCGGCAGAGCACCGGCGAAGGCTCTAAGATGGGATCTCGCGGATATAGAAGGTTACGGCGGTGGAAATTGTGTTTCGTTGGCTCCCTGGATGTTTTCGGGGTACGTAGGCTTATATAGGAGGAAGAAGTACATCGGTGGTCACCCGAGGGGCCCATGAGACAGGGGG
>NW_021198420.1:0-1192 GCF_002162155.2 Triticum dicoccoides
GGTTCGCGCGCAAGGGTTGGACTCGTGTCGCGCCTGCATAAAGTTTTGTTTAACTGATTTCTTTGCTCTGCCAACTAACAGGTGGGACCTAGAGACCAGGTGACAATTTAACCAGTCAACAAAGTGCCACGTCGACTATGTGGCCGGTTAGTAGGGTGCAATACGGTGCTCTACGATGAGCTAGTGATAGTATAATCGCCGCAAAACTATATATAGTGACCGTAAAGAGCGTATTGTTACATACGTTGACCGCCAGTGTATTTTTATCATTTAAAATTAAGCCATATTAATCGGAAAGGACGCAGTATGGACTACTACTACTAGTACTAGTACTGCTTTGATGTGTCCCGTCAACTCGCTGAACGAGGAGAAGCTTGCTTACTACGCCTCTCCCTCGCCCACGCGCGCGGTGGTTCGCAAGACGAGGAGAGGGTTTTGAATACAACACCCTCTCCCTCCCCTCTCCCTCGCCCTCGCGGTGGACGTGCAGCAGTTCAATCGGTGTCAGATTGCCAGAAGCATATTGTACTGTAGTATCATCATTGTTGGACCTTCCGAAGAGGCAAAGAGCCAAGTGCAAGGTTCACACGAGTACGAACTGTTGAACCTCCCGAAGAGGCAAGAGCCAAGCGCAAGGTTTTATAGGAGTTGTCATCCTAGTAGGAGTATACTACAACTATAGCGAACGATGCTACTGTATGATGCCGCCACGTCACGTATACCCAAAGCTGTGCCACCTTTTTCTCAAAGAGCATGTTGGAGCCCGTGCAACAAACACACAAGTTGCACGTACACATAACCCATTTACTAGTAATAAATTCTAAAGAACAAATGCCAGTATGCCACACAAGTTCATCTCCAATTCATGTGATAAATTTGTGCACGACTAGTCTACATATATTCACAGCGCTACCGTTCACAATTACCGTACTCCACTTACACATTATAGATGGGCTACATGTCCTCCTCCAGGTTTCAGTCCCAGGTGTTCTTCATGGATGGCACGATCCATAGCGGTGGGCAACGGGAATCATTGTTGCAGCTTTCTAGTCCGGTTCCACACGATGGAGACTCATCCAAGCTAAAGCGGCATAAATCAGGGATAGCGTGTCCCAGCATGTCGTTCATCCGGTAGTGCGCACTGAAGACACAACCATGCTTCATGAACGGCAGGCCTTCCGCGTCATGCACG
>NW_021198421.1:0-1805 GCF_002162155.2 Triticum dicoccoides
TCTAATTCAGTCTCTTTCTTTGGTTTTGCAACCAACAGATTGTTGGTGTTCTGCAACCTTCGGGCATATAACAATTGGGCGTGCGACAAATATTTTTAAACAGCCGCCTTCTTTGTTTCAGTGAATGGAATTTTGGCATGGAGCTTCCATTAATAGTCATTTGTGAATAACCGAGTGAATAAAATTCACGGGAAGGCAGTGCAACTAACTAACTAGTTTTGACTATCCGTATGTGTGACATACGTTTGCAAATTTCTTATATTATATATGGGATGGAATCCACCAAGATTAAAGTGTAGCTCGGCAACATCAAAGTAATACACCACAGGATTAAATTATTACAAATGTAACGCACTAGAGTTTCCCTCTGTATATTCACTGGCAATTTGTTGTTTCGTGGTACTCAAAGCACTTTTTAATTTCACCAGCTCCATCCACATCGTTTAGGGTTCTCTTTTTTCTCAATACTGGTGTTTCTTTCCAGGAGGCGCTGAAAGAACTGATTGTAGGGACAACTCAAAAATCATCGAGTTTTACCGCCCGAATAATTCAATGTTTTTGTGTATAAATAGTAAAATAGATATCTATGACCAGCATAACATCACATATGGTAGTGCGTGTGTACTCAGTCATATATGCAAGGTCTTGCTGAACTAAAAACTGATGTATTTGCCAATTTCATTTCATACTGTACCCAAACTGGGAAATACATAAATCTCAAAAAATATTAAATCCACATAAATAATACATCTAGCACCGAAACAACGTAAATACATAAATCAACAAAAATATCATATACATGTGAATCATAAATATAGCACCGAGACGGGACAAATACATAAAGTTGTGAAAATATCAAATACAAGCGAGTGGTGGCTTATTTTAATTAGCAGCAACTCCACCACCAAGAGAACAACGCACACATCTACGTTTCCGCATGTCTGCGTGTACATAGCTTAATGCAAGGTTTTTATGGCATCGCTCACACATCAGACCAAGTGATCTTGAACACTCCAATCTCCTCCTTGAGCCCCAGCGCCTTCCACACGGCCGGTGACGCGTCTACGTCATTGTATGGGCACGGTGGCTCGAAGTTGTGCTCGGCGTCGCAGCCGTACACCGAGTCGCACTCGTCGACGACCTTGGCCAGCACGGCACGCCCGTTCCCGTTGATGCGGATCATCTTGTTGCACCTGCGCTTGCCGTCCAGGCGCAACCACCCCGTTGACAGCGCCACCACCAGCTCGGTGTCCTTGTGGAAGCGGTTGTCGCAGAACGATTTGCCGCCGCCGTCTCCACCTCATGCGAAGCTGTTCAGAGTTAGGATCGCTGGCGTGTCGGCTGACACCGGGGGCGAGCACCTGAATTGCGGGTAGCGGTGACCCTCTTTACAGCAGACCGAGCCGTGATCCCTGTTGCAGTCACCGGCTTTGCCATGCAGGAAGCCACTGATGTGGCACCTTCCGTGAAGATGTTTGGCCTCTGTAGTAACGTTCGCGCTGCTGCTCACGGACACGGAGACACCATGGACGCGAAGCTGTGACAGGAGCATCACAAGAGCAAACATAGCTAATAGCTTCTTCAATTTAGCCATGTCTGTGAGGTACTCACGTTGCTTGCAAATCTGTAATTTGTGATTGTGCATTTGTGTGGATATATTGGTTGATTCATGTTCTTTATATAGGGCCCAAGCCCCAAGGAACATCAACTGGGTTATCTAATTCAGTCTCGTTTCTTCGGTTTTGTAACCCAGAGATGGTTGATGTTCTGCAACCTTCGGGCTTTTAACATTTGGGCGTGCAACA
>NW_021198422.1:0-1078 GCF_002162155.2 Triticum dicoccoides
TCTGTGATCAATTCAACCCAACGTCTTTGCCTGAGGTTCAGATCCGGTTGGGTGAAGATGTACTTCAAACTTTGGTGATCAGTGAATATTTCGCAACGATTACCGAGGAGGTAATGTCGCCAGGTCTTAAGTGCATAGACTACAGCTGCAAGCTCTAGATCATGAGTAGGATAATTCTCCTCGTGTGGGTGCAATTGCCGTGAAGCGTAGGCAATTACGTGTCGATCTTGCATGAGAATGCAACCTAGTCCTTGTCGCGAGGCGTCGCAGTAGATAACAAAATCCTTGGAGAAGTCTGGCGGTACCAGTACGGGAGCAGAAGTCAGGCGTCTTTTCAGTTCCTGAAAGTTGTGCTCACATTGTGGAGTCCATTCGAACTTTTTATCTTTCTTGAGGAGTTCGGTTAGAGGTTTAGCAACTTTGGAGAAGTTTTCGACAAAGCGACGGCAATAGCTCGCTAAGCCCAGAAAGCTCCGAACTTGCTTGACCGATTCAGGTGGAGTCCAATTAAGGACGGCTTGAACTCGCTCAGGGTTAACAGCAATACCTTTACCAGATATTACATGACCCAGATAGGTCACTTCTGACAACCAGAATTCACATTTAGAAAATTTGGCATAAAGGCGATGCTCTCGAAGTTTCTGCAACACTAGCCTTAGATGTTCGGTATGTTCTTCCTCGTTCTTGGAGTAGATGAGTATATCATCGAGGTAAACCACGACGAATTTATCCAAATACTCCATGAAGATTGAGTTCATTAACCGAGAAAAGGTGGCTGGAGCGTTGGTTAAACCGAAGGACATGACGGTGTACTCGTATTGGCCATAACGAGTAACAAAGGCCGTTTTAGGAATGTCCCCGTTTCTGATTTTGATTTGATGGTAGCCCAACCTCAAATCCATCTTGGAGAAGACTGAGGATCCAGCGAGCTGATCGTACAGGTCGTTGATCCTGGGAAGCGGATATTTGTTCTTGATTGTGACCAAATTGACAGGTCGGTAATCTACAACCATCCGGTCCGTACCATCCTTCTTCTTGACGAATAGGACGGGGCAAGCCCACGGAGAAGAGCTAGGTC
>NW_021198423.1:0-626 GCF_002162155.2 Triticum dicoccoides
ACATGAAACAACATGTCAAATTGCAAAAAAAATCTTTATTAAGTATTTTAGAAACCAAGTGCCTCGAATTGCTTCCATCTATCACTAACATGACCAAACACAAAACTTACTAATATCCATCAATTCATCCATATTTTAAACTAAGTGTTTACAAAATGCAAAACTTGACCAATATCCATCAATCTATACATGCACATATTCAAAAACTTGACCAATATCATCTATCCATATTTTAAACTAAGCTTCCAAATTCACAAACTTGACCAATATATCCATTAATGCATCCATCTATCACAAACTTCACCATCAATCTGTACATGCATATATCCATTCATCACATATATATCCATCTATGCAAAAAAAACAGTAACAAAATGCAAAAAATTGAAAAAAAGCTCACCTTGGCCGCCGGTGCAGCGGGCAGCAGGGAGGCCGGGGGGCAGCTGCCGAGGAAGGGTGGACAGGGCCGTCCGGGGCGTAGCAGGGCGTCGGCGAAGGGGCACCTCTTAGCTCCGGCGCCCCCTAGCACGGGGTCGGGGCAGGACACAGGGAGGGCGCGGGGTCGGGGGTGGTGGACGGCGCCGGTGAGAGGTGGCGGGGGGATGGGGTGGTGGTGCGGTGAGGGG
>NW_021198424.1:0-1344 GCF_002162155.2 Triticum dicoccoides
GGCAAAAAATGGGGTTGGGGGGGGTATATTTTTCTCTAATAACAACATAACAAAATTAAGGGCGCTGCTTTCTCTCGCCCTCACCGTCTCTACATTCTGGGCCAGCACAAGTATCTTCTCCTCCCCTTCTTTGTTTTTATTTTTTTGAAAATATTGTAATACGTATATTTACAAAAAATATTTTGTAAAACCATCAGGGATTTTAAAACTGTTAACATAATTTAAATTTTTTGTTACCGTATTTTTTAAATGTCCATACAATTTTAAAATTTTACGTTTCATTTTGAAAAAATGTAATACGATGCAAAACAAAATGTCCATGCAAATTTAAAAATGTAAAAGAGATTAAAAAATGTTCAAGCATTATAAAAATATATTCGCGACTTTAAATAAAAAGTTTATATATCTAAAATATGTCAGCGTAGTTTTAACTAAACACTTCGCAGAATTTTTTTTAAAAAATCACACGTTCCACAAATAAGTTTGTGACATTTTTAGAAAATATTTATACAATATTAAAAAATGTTCGCATAGTTAAATAATTGTTTTCTATCATTCCAAAAAATCTACATGATATTTTTTAAAATGTGCACGCGTACTAAAAAAATGTTTGTGGCATTTATAAGATAACTTATACAATGTTAAAAAATGTTTCACGAAATTCAAGTGAACCTTCTTCGACGCTGGCGTAGGATGGTCTAATTTGTCTCATATATTTTACACGTGACCTAGCTGTCAGAGGCAGAATCAATGTTCCACCGCCCGAAACGAGAGGGTAGTTAGCCTTCTCACGGAAGTCAAGTGAACCTTCCTCGACGCTTGGTGTCTACGGTACAACGTCCTGTGGTTTCCCAACAAGGTGCGGGCTCCTTATCACCTATATAGGGTATTTGATACCATTAGGCACTTTTTCTTTGGGGGGGGGGGGTGTATTTTTCACTACTAATAATAAAACAAAATAAGGGCGCTGCATTCTCTCGCCATCCCCATCTCTGCATATTGGGCCTGCCCAAGTATCTTCTTCTCCCCTTCTTTGTTGTTTGTTTTTTATTTATTTTATGTTTTTCGAAAATATTCTAAATACATATATTTACAAAATTAATTTGTTTTAGAAAATTCACTAGTGATTAAAAAAGTTAACATAATTTAAATTCTTTGTTAGCATAATTTTAAAATATTGATAGCATTTATAAAATGTCTATGTAATTTAAAAAATCTACATTTCATTTAAAAATGTTATACAATGTTAAAAAGGTCCATGTGATTAAGAAAAGGTTACCTGACTTTCAAAAACAAAATGTACATGACTTTGTTAAATGTTCACACATTCTAAAAATATATCCG
>NW_021198425.1:0-1274 GCF_002162155.2 Triticum dicoccoides
ATGGGACCGAGTTCTGCTCACAGACCGCCTTCTTGAGTGTGTTGGGGCTGATAATATTTCGCACCTCGCCTATCTGAGGCTCGGTGAAGTCGGCAGCTGGAGGCGTCTCCTGAGAGCTGAACGCCAGACGGCGCCTGTTGCAACTTGGCTTCTCCGCGGTACGAGCTAGATCGCACACGTCTTTTGTTGGGTTTGGTTCTTGAGAAGGAGGCCCCATGAAGTCGCCATCGTACCCATGCTCGGCAAAGTACTGATCGACGTTGCCAAATGTATCATCGTCGTCGTCGTCGTTGTTCTGATCCTGTGCCATATGCATGTTTGGATCCAGTGGCATAGGGATGTCCGGCACCGTTACGGCGGTCTTGCCATGGGGCCGACTTGGCGCCGGCACGACTGGCGGTGTTGTCTTTGGGGTGGTGTCCCCGGCCCCCAAACGAATCTGGCTCTTCGGCCAAAGCAGGGGCCAGCTCAGGCAGGCGCTGAGGGTCATCACGTCATCATCGTCGGCCCCGACGGGTCGAATCGGAGGTAACAAGTCGTCGCAGCCTGGCAGCACCCGAACCAGTTGAACCCTAAACAAGTTGGGTGGCATCTGGGTACCGTGGAACAAGGGGTTGCCCGGTTGAATGATTTTGCCCTTGGCGACATCGACCAACTCGTTGTTCACGAAGTGGAGGAGAGTGCACGGAACATCGGCGGCGCCCTGCGAAAACATGTAGGGCGTCAGGGATGCCCAGTCAAAGGCAAGGAGATGAAGTCCTCGGCCGAGAGAGGCTTAATTAGTTACCGTGATGATGGCGTCGAGCTCGGCTAATGTCGAGGCACTGCCAACGGCGGGCGTGCAGTTGACGGAGCGGCCGCTTGCTGAAGAGGTGCCGGCCGGCGTACACCCGGGTGCATTAAGCTCCCGTGCCGGCGTCGGAGACACCAATGCCGCCTCCGCCGGAGGCACCAATGGCCCCGCCATCGCATTATGCGAGTTGCTGGCCGTGAAGCTAGGAATCGGGGGCGGCCCCTGTTGGCCGCCCGCAATCCATGCACTCAACCCCGAGATCAAGGTAGGCACAAGGGCGGTGATCGTCGCTCCGAGTCGTTGTTCCACTTGCTCTTGGACAATCTCCGGAATCCGCGCCACCTGTGCCTTGAGTTCTTGAACCTCTCGCGCCTGGCTTTCCGAGCTGGTCTTTTTCTCCTTCCGCACACCAGCGGTATAGTATGACCCCCATTTTGTCGACAAGCCTTTGCCGGCCACACGACCAGCTGACGTCGGCTTA
>NW_021198426.1:0-7568 GCF_002162155.2 Triticum dicoccoides
GGGGACACCCTTGATGTTGTGACCGGCATTCTGGAAAGCTACAACCGATGCGGCGAAAAGCTTCAGCCAGTGGCGACAGATGCTGGAACCAACCATTGCCACAACAAAAGGCTACATCCGGTATCGCATAAAGCTTCAACCGGCGTTGGAAAAAGCTTCAAACATTGAACGCCGATGCTAGGGGCTGGCTACTGCCAACAGGGAAAAGCTTCAAGGTGTCGCAAAAAGCTTCAACCGTAGATAATAAAGATTCAACCACAGTTGATTTTTGCTACCACCAGCAAAGTTTTTTGCTACATCCATCAAGGCGGGAGCTGCGACCTCGTGACGGCGATGACGATTTTGCTGCAACCATAGTAGGATTTTGCTACTACCGCCGAAGGTTTTGCTACGTCCATCTAGGCGGAGCTGCAACCTCGCGACGACGGCGAGAAGATTTTTTGCTGCAACCGTAGTTTAATTTTGCTACTGCCAGTGAAGTTTTTGCTACATCCATTCAAACGGCGTTGATTGACTGGCAGCTGTCGTCGACGCAATTCCATGCAGCGAGCATCAACGGCGAGCAGCGGTGACGGAGCTACAACCGGGAGCAACAACCGGCACCGTCGAGAGCTGCAACCGCAGGTGTGGCTGTTGCATGGGTCTAGGGGACGACGAGGACGACCGGTGAGGATGGGGACCGGCGACGAGGGGGTTGGAAAGGGATGGAGACCGGTGATGAGGAAGACCGACGGGGGCCGGCGACGAGGACGGCCACCGGAGGGGACAAGAGGCGCGGCGCCGCGCTCCTTGAGCGAGGCATGCGGATCCAGCCCGAGTGCTCGAGGAAGAAGAAGCCGGGGGCGATTCGTTTTTTTACCTGGATCCAACGACCCGCGCGGCTCGCATCCAACGGCCCGGGCTAGACCGGCCGAAACTTTCGGCCGGTGCACCGACGCCTATCAGCGCCCTTGTAGACATGTGTTTTTCTCATCTCTAAATTACATGCAACATTTAAGATAAGACTACATTATCGACCATTGTACATGCACTTATATTCAAATTTCTTTGGTTAACGGTCCTTAACGCTGGCTATGTAAATTTCTTTGCTTGGCCACCGCAGCATGGAGCAAAATCTGCGGAATACGCTGCGAAGTCGTCTTCGTGCACACCTTCATTGTTAGAATAAATCCGAGGTCGTTTCGTCAATCTACCGAGGACCAAGCAATCACACAAGCACGACACCGAGATTTGTTAACGAGGTTCATCGATATGGCTACATTCCCGGGGCATGACTACGGACACTCCTCCCCGTGACACCGTCACAATACCGCACCCCAGCCGACCGGGCGCCGGCACACGCCGCCGGCTCCCCCGCGTGCCCGTGCTATTATGTTGGCATAGGCTACATCGTGTGTCTAGCCCCGCTATATATGAGAGGCCTAGGATACAAGTGTCCTATTAGGACACAACTCCTACCCTGTCTACACACAATCCAAAATCAAGTCCAACTGTAACCTACCTTGTACAATAATATTTGACACAACTCTAACAAACTCCACCTTGGCGAATATTCTCCACCACCTTGGATTCATCCGTGCGTCGAACCTCCATGTACATTGGACTTGAGATACGCCATGAGCACCACTGCTACTCCCAGATTCCATGTGACTCCACCTGCAACTGTAGTCCCTTCTCGTCTTCTTAGTAGTCAACGCTCGAGCAAAATTAAGTTCCTCGTTACTCTACCTTGTGCTCCCAACTTCCGAAGTATCCGTCCAACGCCATCACACACCGATCACTCTCTGCCTGAAAGTGAACAACTCACATATTAGACGCCACATATAAGAGTTACCTGAACTCAATGTCACTGCTTTTTCTTGACCGTCTATCTAAAACTTGAAGGAATTTCACCGTCACCCTGTGTCACCCTGAGTCAAATTCATAGTTGTCTCACCCTTTTTCCCGGATAGTTTCTGGCATGTCCCGCAGCTATAGCACTCCGCCTCCTTCTGTCTTGTCATCCATACTTTGCCATGTGCACCGAGCACCACAAAATATACGGCCATGTACTCTCTCTGTTTTGACAATTTCAGACTTTCTGCCACTTTCGTAGATTTCTCATGGTCAACTCTCGTCTATCAACCAGCACCAATAGACCCATTCACCAACTTGAACCTGGTACTCGTTAACACTGCTTCAGCACCCCCTGCACAATTTGCCTGATCACATGTCTAACCTCCAATGCCTTGGCCTGTCGCTGTGTCCCGTGCTTACCGCACGCCTTGCCGCTATCGCCGCGTCGAGCCTCTGCTGTCCTGGTCGAGTCTCTAGAGCCGTGGACCCACACCACTCAAACCCCTACTGCAGAGAACCATCGATCATCACCGACCGATGCCGAGTATCACGTCTCCATCAAAGCACTGGGCCCCAGTCCGATCCACGTGTCTCTCGCTATCCCTGCTGAAATAGGCTTCGACTCTCCATGCATTTACGCCGTAGCCCCTTCATTAGCACAGAGTGAAGTCGTCCATCAGACTCCAGCTCCACCTTCAACATGAATCCATGGTGGTTGTACGTGCCACCCTCCCGCGCCCCGTCGACTCCAGGCTCTCATGTGCACCGTCTTGAATCAACCACGTGCAATAGTCTGTCGAAGCCGCACAAGCCCCTCAGGCCTGCACCACGTGTTTCCACGCCCCAGAAGTCAGCCACCATCAGCATCACGCTCCTATGCCGTCGTCGCTGAAATCACCACCGTCTTTTGCTTTGACCAACATCCCAATTGATCCGTCAGACTGTCCAGTCCAATCCAGCCGAAATTATCCGACTGCAACCATGCTCCACCCTGCATCGTGTCCGCCTCACACATCTTTAAGCATTGCTTTGACGCCCTGTGTATGCATGATCCCTGTCACGACACACTCCAGACTCCTCCGAGCCTTATACGCATGTCGCTTGAGCTTGACCACACCCTTTGTTGCCTGTCCACACGCTCCAAGCAATCTGATCAAACCAACCTAGCGAGATTTCCATGCAAACTCGAACCGGACAAATCCCTTGTCTGCAAATCTTCTTGCCAATGTTTGATTTATTAGCTTCTCCGTGCACCTAGCAGAAAAGAATCAAGTCATCTTGATACATGCCAAACCACTCTTGTGCACACATGTTGGACCTAGCAACCCCTTTTTTTTCACAAACAAATCTCACATGCACTGGCAGGTTTTCCTTCGGCCTTGCACTACATCTGCACACGCAGCCCTCAGCAATCGCACACGTGCACCCAGCCGCACCTCGACCACGCCCTTCATTGAAATAATCTGCCGTCAACTAGAATCCCGTGACGTCACCGCTTCCAATCTCCCGACTCTCCAGCTGTTTTGTACGTTTGTCTTCAACGAACTCGCCGTCAGCTCCTGGTCGGGTGCGAAGCCTATAATCACGATCCAACATGACGCCGTCGATTCATCCTCCGGATCAATGAGTCCGCCTCATAACCTAGCTCTGATACCACTTGTTAGAATAAATCTGAGGCATTCCGTCAATCTACCGAGGACCAAGCAATCACACAGGCACGACACCGAGATTTGTTAGCAAGGTTCACTGATATGGCTACATCCCCGGGGCATGACTACGGGCGCTCCTCCCCGTGACACCGTCACAATACCGCACCCCGGCCGCCCGGGCGCCGGCACACGCCGCCGGCTCCCCCGCGTGCCCGTGCTATTATGTTGGCATATGCTACATCGTGTGTCTAGCCCCGCTATATATGAGAGGCCTAGGATACAAGTGTCCTATTAGGACACAACTCCTACCCTGTCTACACACAATCCAAAACCAAGTCCAACTGTAACCTACCTTGTACAATAATATTCGACACAACTCTAACATCCATGGTAATTATCACGTCTTGCACTCTATTTTCAGATGACACAACTTATTTATGTTTGTTTCAATTATTTGTGTTTTGACTGTAGATTTGCCTTAAATCATCTAAACTATGTACGAAATATGTGTTTGCTGACAATCGGGACGGCTATTGGAGGCCTTGCAATGCTCTATATTGTGCCCCGTACAAATGGGAGCCCAGTATTTAAGGAAGTAGTGTTAGGTTTGCCGCCTAAACCAACAAAGCAAGATGATTAGCATTCAGATGCATTTCCCAACTAATAAGTGTCTGAGTATTTTTGGCGCATGCCCGTGGGGTAACACGTCGTGCCCCGTCGATACGTGTATATGCTATTTTTGGCTCATGTGACGAAAAATAAGAGTTTCATATGTGCAAACTTGTAGTTAGAACTCAGTAGTCACAAGAAAGGAAGCTATTGATACATTTATATCATCACGAGTACTACATTTCTATGTAATGACTATGTGTTGGAATATATTTTCTATGAATGTATTGTATGTTGCATTCTCCTCTGTTTGCTCCTTTGTAGCTTAATTTGTACTAGAAGCAAACGCGCGCTACGCAGCGCCGTCTTTCATTGATGTTGTTATGACATGGATCTTTCACGCTCACATTAGACATATGGATCTATTGTCGCATATATTTTGCTGGGTTGGTGCTGAACATGAATAATTATATGGCGAATGAGTACATGGCATTACGATTCCTTTCCTTAGATAAATAAAAGATAGATTTCACCACAAAGTAACATTACACTTGGGAATAAATATGTGCTTCCAAGTTGATCAACAATATCATCATTCATCTTCTTAGGAATCTGAACAAAAAGAATTGTAGACTTGTGAGTATGTGTCTTATATAAGGTAAAAAACTTTGCCCCCATTCTCCAATCCACTATTGAACTCACTTGTTGGGACACTCCACAACAAAAATAATGGACTAAAAATATACACTCCAAAACCTGCAAACAAGCAAAAATAATATGGACGCTTAGAAACATATCCTAGCTGCCTCGCATGAGCAACAAACCGATATATGAGAAAGTCTCATGTGTACTAAGAGAAGGCATGTTTATTGAGAAGAGTACAATATTCCAAGCAGGTTTCGTCCTAGAATGGGAGCTTCACAATAGCAAAAACTGAGTAAATGCAAAGAGAAGAGTAACATAAGGAAATTCCTATTTTTATCTCTCTGGATAGACGGGCATGGCAATGCTCCATTGAAGGCATCGTAACATTTTTCTTGATGGCACCCTGACAATCTAGCCAAGTGAGCTTCATGGAGGGCGTCCAGCTGAGTGGAGTCCTGGAGTAGGCTTGCGCCATCCCAGACCTGGTGGACCGTTTCCTTATCTTGGGCCAGCTAGGGGAAAAGGAATTCTATGAGACCAGGTCTCACGGATTAGCAGGTGAGACCCATCCTGATGGATGACACATGACATTCACAAATCACAAAGCATCCATCCCACCCCCCACCTGAAATCAGGGGGAGAGATTAGATGCCTTGTGATTTGTGAATGCCACGTGTCATCCATCAGGGTGGGTCTCACCTGCTAACCGTGAGACCTGGTCTCATATAATTTTTTTCCCTGCTAGGGGATCCGACGGCCGGAGGCTAACTTAGAAGATATGTTGCATTTTCTCAAAAAACAATTGATATGTTGCATGTTCTACAAAAAAGATGATATATTGCGATCCTAAAAAAAGATGATATGTTGGATGTTGCAAAAAAACGTGCACTACATTTGTTGAATAGTTATAAAATAATAAGTATTACACCACCAAACTCTAATTATGTGCACAGTGCTTTTCTTGCATGTATATACCACACCCTCCTTGACTCAAGTGAATATGGTTTGGGCGAATTCTCGTGCCCAAAAAAACCAGTTTTTGTGCCTAATTTTTTTTACTCCATCTCCTTTTTTTGTCCAATAATAGGGAAGCTGAGATGCTCTTTACACCACCAACTTCTAATTATGTGCAGTCCTTTTCTTACATATATATAAACCACATCATCCTTCAGTCAAGTGAACAAAATTCTCTTACCGTATATACCAATTTGTTTCCGATGGAATAGCCTCATTGTTCCACTCCACTTCAACTTGTTGGTTGTGTACTAACTTACTTGGTTGTCACATAATCAGAATTGAGGGAGGGCATTGGTAGCACTAACCTACTGCATCCAATAGATGGCAGTAACATAAACACATCAGAGAGAGCGCAAGAGAAAAACGAGAAAGATGCAAGAATACATAGAAATAGGAGACATCAGAAGCATTTGCAAAACTGCTGCTCAACCAGATCTAGGACCAAACTGATCGAGTTGATCTTGATAAGCATGAGGTTTAGAAGCTTCCTTTTTGTTGAGCGGTCATTTTTTAGTGGTCACATGGCCAGTTCTTTGGGCACCTACACTTTGTTTTTGCCCTTCATGTTCTTTCTTTTGAGAGAGGCTAAACTAGTGTTGCCACTAGCGATCTGATAGGAACCGTTCTGCCACCACCTCTAAACAGACGGTTTACTGGATGACGCCCAGCCTAGTCAATGGCACCATGGTCTAAAGTTGGCCAACACCAACGTGTTTTCAGGCACATTCGTCTAGTAAAACATACCTTGTGGTACCGCCTAGAATCCACGTTTGAACAAGGCTTCAATAGCTAGGGTCTCGAATGGGGGTGCCCACATAGAGCGTGTGTTTTAATAGTAGTGATTTTCCCGATATGGCATAGATTTACAACTAGGTTCATATATTTGCGCAAGGTGTTTCTCTAAAAATGATATTTATCCAGGGTTTACTAATTCAATATTTATCTGGGTTTTGTGTAACCATAAATTTACTACCCCTTAAAATTCTGAAAAGTTGATCATGTGCCGACTTAGAAGCTTGGAGGTGCTCATAAGTATAGGGTGTCATGCGTGTGTTCATAGGAATGAGTGTACATGCGCATGCATGAGCGTCTGCATCTGTAATGTGTTAAAATAAATCTGAAAAGCTACCTAACAAAACCTTTAAGTGATTGTTTGAATGAGTAGAATTAAAGATGAGTTTCCATAAAACAGATTTTAGGAGAAATTTTAGGCACATGAGTTTTAGTTTGTTACTCTGTGAACCACACGGCCCAGACCTTCACTTGTGTGTGCGCGCCCTATTTCCAGCCGACCAATCCATCGTCTTTTCTCCGGTGAAAGCAGCAGCAGCTCGTGCAGTGCAAGTGCATCATTCCAATTTAAGTGCTCAGAAAATGGAATTCAGCAATTGGGTGCTCTCTAGTCTCTGAACATGTGCAGTGCAAGTGCATCGTTCCAGTTTAAGTGCTCAGAACATGCAGCCCCCCTGTTGGAATTCATCTATAAGTCTTCAGAAAATTCGGACTTTTATTGTTCCATTTTCTGAAGGAACTACAGAGGAAGCCCCTGTCAATTTCGCTTGTCAGATTGTAGCCTATGCTAATTTGGTGTCAGGTTGTATCCTATGCTAATCTGGGTGCCCTAATTTAGGGTTGCGGTTGGAGACGGCGAATTCTCATGCCCAAAAAAACCAGCTTTTGTGCCTATTTTTTTTTACTCCACCTCCTTTTTGTGTCCTAAAATAGGGCAGCTGAGATGCTCTTTACACCACCAACCTCTAATTATGTGCGCAGTCCTTCTCTTCCATACATATATATATATATATATATATA
>NW_021198427.1:0-7568 GCF_002162155.2 Triticum dicoccoides
GGGGACACCCTTGATGTTGTGACCGGCATTCTGGAAAGCTACAACCGATGCGGCGAAAAGCTTCAGCCAGTGGCGACAGATGCTGGAACCAACCATTGCCACAACAAAAGGCTACATCCGGTATCGCATAAAGCTTCAACCGGCGTTGGAAAAAGCTTCAAACATTGAACGCCGATGCTAGGGGCTGGCTACTGCCAACAGGGAAAAGCTTCAAGGTGTCGCAAAAAGCTTCAACCGTAGATAATAAAGATTCAACCACAGTTGATTTTTGCTACCACCAGCAAAGTTTTTTGCTACATCCATCAAGGCGGGAGCTGCGACCTCGTGACGGCGATGACGATTTTGCTGCAACCATAGTAGGATTTTGCTACTACCGCCGAAGGTTTTGCTACGTCCATCTAGGCGGAGCTGCAACCTCGCGACGACGGCGAGAAGATTTTTTGCTGCAACCGTAGTTTAATTTTGCTACTGCCAGTGAAGTTTTTGCTACATCCATTCAAACGGCGTTGATTGACTGGCAGCTGTCGTCGACGCAATTCCATGCAGCGAGCATCAACGGCGAGCAGCGGTGACGGAGCTACAACCGGGAGCAACAACCGGCACCGTCGAGAGCTGCAACCGCAGGTGTGGCTGTTGCATGGGTCTAGGGGACGACGAGGACGACCGGTGAGGATGGGGACCGGCGACGAGGGGGTTGGAAAGGGATGGAGACCGGTGATGAGGAAGACCGACGGGGGCCGGCGACGAGGACGGCCACCGGAGGGGACAAGAGGCGCGGCGCCGCGCTCCTTGAGCGAGGCATGCGGATCCAGCCCGAGTGCTCGAGGAAGAAGAAGCCGGGGGCGATTCGTTTTTTTACCTGGATCCAACGACCCGCGCGGCTCGCATCCAACGGCCCGGGCTAGACCGGCCGAAACTTTCGGCCGGTGCACCGACGCCTATCAGCGCCCTTGTAGACATGTGTTTTTCTCATCTCTAAATTACATGCAACATTTAAGATAAGACTACCTTATCGACCATTGTACATGCACTTATATTAAAATTTCTTTGGTTAACGGTCCTTAACGCTGGCTATGTAAATTTCTTTGCTTGGCCACCGCAGCATGGAGCAAAATCTGCGGAATACGCTGCGAAGTCGTCTTCGTGCACACCTTCATTGTTAGAATAAATCCGAGGTCGTTTCGTCAATCTACCGAGGACCAAGCAATCACACAAGCACGACACCGAGATTTGTTAACGAGGTTCATCGATATGGCTACATTCCCGGGGCATGACTACGGACACTCCTCCCCGTGACACCGTCACAATACCGCACCCCAGCCGACCGGGCGCCGGCACACGCCGCCGGCTCCCCCGCGTGCCCGTGCTATTATGTTGGCATAGGCTACATCGTGTGTCTAGCCCCGCTATATATGAGAGGCCTAGGATACAAGTGTCCTATTAGGACACAACTCCTACCCTGTCTACACACAATCCAAAATCAAGTCCAACTGTAACCTACCTTGTACAATAATATTTGACACAACTCTAACAAACTCCACCTTGGCGAATATTCTCCACCACCTTGGATTCATCCGTGCGTCGAACCTCCATGTACATTGGACTTGAGATACGCCATGAGCACCACTGCTACTCCCAGATTCCATGTGACTCCACCTGCAACTGTAGTCCCTTCTCGTCTTCTTAGTAGTCAACGCTCGAGCAAAATTAAGTTCCTCGTTACTCTACCTTGTGCTCCCAACTTCCGAAGTATCCGTCCAACGCCATCACACACCGATCACTCTCTGCCTGAAAGTGAACAACTCACATATTAGACGCCACATATAAGAGTTACCTGAACTCAATGTCACTGCTTTTTCTTGACCGTCTATCTAAAACTTGAAGGAATTTCACCGTCACCCTGTGTCACCCTGAGTCAAATTCATAGTTGTCTCACCCTTTTTCCCGGATAGTTTCTGGCATGTCCCGCAGCTATAGCACTCCGCCTCCTTCTGTCTTGTCATCCATACTTTGCCATGTGCACCGAGCACCACAAAATATACGGCCATGTACTCTCTCTGTTTTGACAATTTCAGACTTTCTGCCACTTTCGTAGATTTCTCATGGTCAACTCTCGTCTATCAACCAGCACCAATAGACCCATTCACCAACTTGAACCTGGTACTCGTTAACACTGCTTCAGCACCCCCTGCACAATTTGCCTGATCACATGTCTAACCTCCAATGCCTTGGCCTGTCGCTGTGTCCCGTGCTTACCGCACGCCTTGCCGCTATCGCCGCGTCGAGCCTCTGCTGTCCTGGTCGAGTCTCTAGAGCCGTGGACCCACACCACTCAAACCCCTACTGCAGAGAACCATCGATCATCACCGACCGATGCCGAGTATCACGTCTCCATCAAAGCACTGGGCCCCAGTCCGATCCACGTGTCTCTCGCTATCCCTGCTGAAATAGGCTTCGACTCTCCATGCATTTACGCCGTAGCCCCTTCATTAGCACAGAGTGAAGTCGTCCATCAGACTCCAGCTCCACCTTCAACATGAATCCATGGTGGTTGTACGTGCCACCCTCCCGCGCCCCGTCGACTCCAGGCTCTCATGTGCACCGTCTTGAATCAACCACGTGCAATAGTCTGTCGAAGCCGCACAAGCCCCTCAGGCCTGCACCACGTGTTTCCACGCCCCAGAAGTCAGCCACCATCAGCATCACGCTCCTATGCCGTCGTCGCTGAAATCACCACCGTCTTTTGCTTTGACCAACATCCCAATTGATCCGTCAGACTGTCCAGTCCAATCCAGCCGAAATTATCCGACTGCAACCATGCTCCACCCTGCATCGTGTCCGCCTCACACATCTTTAAGCATTGCTTTGACGCCCTGTGTATGCATGATCCCTGTCACGACACACTCCAGACTCCTCCGAGCCTTATACGCATGTCGCTTGAGCTTGACCACACCCTTTGTTGCCTGTCCACACGCTCCAAGCAATCTGATCAAACCAACCTAGCGAGATTTCCATGCAAACTCGAACCGGACAAATCCCTTGTCTGCAAATCTTCTTGCCAATGTTTGATTTATTAGCTTCTCCGTGCACCTAGCAGAAAAGAATCAAGTCATCTTGATACATGCCAAACCACTCTTGTGCACACATGTTGGACCTAGCAACCCCTTTTTTTTCACAAACAAATCTCACATGCACTGGCAGGTTTTCCTTCGGCCTTGCACTACATCTGCACACGCAGCCCTCAGCAATCGCACACGTGCACCCAGCCGCACCTCGACCACGCCCTTCATTGAAATAATCTGCCGTCAACTAGAATCCCGTGACGTCACCGCTTCCAATCTCCCGACTCTCCAGCTGTTTTGTACGTTTGTCTTCAACGAACTCGCCGTCAGCTCCTGGTCGGGTGCGAAGCCTATAATCACGATCCAACATGACGCCGTCGATTCATCCTCCGGATCAATGAGTCCGCCTCATAACCTAGCTCTGATACCACTTGTTAGAATAAATCTGAGGCATTCCGTCAATCTACCGAGGACCAAGCAATCACACAGGCACGACACCGAGATTTGTTAGCAAGGTTCACTGATATGGCTACATCCCCGGGGCATGACTACGGGCGCTCCTCCCCGTGACACCGTCACAATACCGCACCCCGGCCGCCCGGGCGCCGGCACACGCCGCCGGCTCCCCCGCGTGCCCGTGCTATTATGTTGGCATATGCTACATCGTGTGTCTAGCCCCGCTATATATGAGAGGCCTAGGATACAAGTGTCCTATTAGGACACAACTCCTACCCTGTCTACACACAATCCAAAACCAAGTCCAACTGTAACCTACCTTGTACAATAATATTCGACACAACTCTAACATCCATGGTAATTATCACGTCTTGCACTCTATTTTCAGATGACACAACTTATTTATGTTTGTTTCAATTATTTGTGTTTTGACTGTAGATTTGCCTTAAATCATCTAAACTATGTACGAAATATGTGTTTGCTGACAATCGGGACGGCTATTGGAGGCCTTGCAATGCTCTATATTGTGCCCCGTACAAATGGGAGCCCAGTATTTAAGGAAGTAGTGTTAGGTTTGCCGCCTAAACCAACAAAGCAAGATGATTAGCATTCAGATGCATTTCCCAACTAATAAGTGTCTGAGTATTTTTGGCGCATGCCCGTGGGGTAACACGTCGTGCCCCGTCGATACGTGTATATGCTATTTTTGGCTCATGTGACGAAAAATAAGAGTTTCATATGTGCAAACTTGTAGTTAGAACTCAGTAGTCACAAGAAAGGAAGCTATTGATACATTTATATCATCACGAGTACTACATTTCTATGTAATGACTATGTGTTGGAATATATTTTCTATGAATGTATTGTATGTTGCATTCTCCTCTGTTTGCTCCTTTGTAGCTTAATTTGTACTAGAAGCAAACGCGCGCTACGCAGCGCCGTCTTTCATTGATGTTGTTATGACATGGATCTTTCACGCTCACATTAGACATATGGATCTATTGTCGCATATATTTTGCTGGGTTGGTGCTGAACATGAATAATTATATGGCGAATGAGTACATGGCATTACGATTCCTTTCCTTAGATAAATAAAAGATAGATTTCACCACAAAGTAACATTACACTTGGGAATAAATATGTGCTTCCAAGTTGATCAACAATATCATCATTCATCTTCTTAGGAATCTGAACAAAAAGAATTGTAGACTTGTGAGTATGTGTCTTATATAAGGTAAAAAACTTTGCCCCCATTCTCCAATCCACTATTGAACTCACTTGTTGGGACACTCCACAACAAAAATAATGGACTAAAAATATACACTCCAAAACCTGCAAACAAGCAAAAATAATATGGACGCTTAGAAACATATCCTAGCTGCCTCGCATGAGCAACAAACCGATATATGAGAAAGTCTCATGTGTACTAAGAGAAGGCATGTTTATTGAGAAGAGTACAATATTCCAAGCAGGTTTCGTCCTAGAATGGGAGCTTCACAATAGCAAAAACTGAGTAAATGCAAAGAGAAGAGTAACATAAGGAAATTCCTATTTTTATCTCTCTGGATAGACGGGCATGGCAATGCTCCATTGAAGGCATCGTAACATTTTTCTTGATGGCACCCTGACAATCTAGCCAAGTGAGCTTCATGGAGGGCGTCCAGCTGAGTGGAGTCCTGGAGTAGGCTTGCGCCATCCCAGACCTGGTGGACCGTTTCCTTATCTTGGGCCAGCTAGGGGAAAAGGAATTCTATGAGACCAGGTCTCACGGATTAGCAGGTGAGACCCATCCTGATGGATGACACATGACATTCACAAATCACAAAGCATCCATCCCACCCCCCACCTGAAATCAGGGGGAGAGATTAGATGCCTTGTGATTTGTGAATGCCACGTGTCATCCATCAGGGTGGGTCTCACCTGCTAACCGTGAGACCTGGTCTCATATAATTTTTTTCCCTGCTAGGGGATCCGACGGCCGGAGGCTAACTTAGAAGATATGTTGCATTTTCTCAAAAAACAATTGATATGTTGCATGTTCTACAAAAAAGATGATATATTGCGATCCTAAAAAAAGATGATATGTTGGATGTTGCAAAAAAACGTGCACTACATTTGTTGAATAGTTATAAAATAATAAGTATTACACCACCAAACTCTAATTATGTGCACAGTGCTTTTCTTGCATGTATATACCACACCCTCCTTGACTCAAGTGAATATGGTTTGGGCGAATTCTCGTGCCCAAAAAAACCAGTTTTTGTGCCTAATTTTTTTTACTCCATCTCCTTTTTTTGTCCAATAATAGGGAAGCTGAGATGCTCTTTACACCACCAACTTCTAATTATGTGCAGTCCTTTTCTTACATATATATAAACCACATCATCCTTCAGTCAAGTGAACAAAATTCTCTTACCGTATATACCAATTTGTTTCCGATGGAATAGCCTCATTGTTCCACTCCACTTCAACTTGTTGGTTGTGTACTAACTTACTTGGTTGTCACATAATCAGAATTGAGGGAGGGCATTGGTAGCACTAACCTACTGCATCCAATAGATGGCAGTAACATAAACACATCAGAGAGAGCGCAAGAGAAAAACGAGAAAGATGCAAGAATACATAGAAATAGGAGACATCAGAAGCATTTGCAAAACTGCTGCTCAACCAGATCTAGGACCAAACTGATCGAGTTGATCTTGATAAGCATGAGGTTTAGAAGCTTCCTTTTTGTTGAGCGGTCATTTTTTAGTGGTCACATGGCCAGTTCTTTGGGCACCTACACTTTGTTTTTGCCCTTCATGTTCTTTCTTTTGAGAGAGGCTAAACTAGTGTTGCCACTAGCGATCTGATAGGAACCGTTCTGCCACCACCTCTAAACAGACGGTTTACTGGATGACGCCCAGCCTAGTCAATGGCACCATGGTCTAAAGTTGGCCAACACCAACGTGTTTTCAGGCACATTCGTCTAGTAAAACATACCTTGTGGTACCGCCTAGAATCCACGTTTGAACAAGGCTTCAATAGCTAGGGTCTCGAATGGGGGTGCCCACATAGAGCGTGTGTTTTAATAGTAGTGATTTTCCCGATATGGCATAGATTTACAACTAGGTTCATATATTTGCGCAAGGTGTTTCTCTAAAAATGATATTTATCCAGGGTTTACTAATTCAATATTTATCTGGGTTTTGTGTAACCATAAATTTACTACCCCTTAAAATTCTGAAAAGTTGATCATGTGCCGACTTAGAAGCTTGGAGGTGCTCATAAGTATAGGGTGTCATGCGTGTGTTCATAGGAATGAGTGTACATGCGCATGCATGAGCGTCTGCATCTGTAATGTGTTAAAATAAATCTGAAAAGCTACCTAACAAAACCTTTAAGTGATTGTTTGAATGAGTAGAATTAAAGATGAGTTTCCATAAAACAGATTTTAGGAGAAATTTTAGGCACATGAGTTTTAGTTTGTTACTCTGTGAACCACACGGCCCAGACCTTCACTTGTGTGTGCGCGCCCTATTTCCAGCCGACCAATCCATCGTCTTTTCTCCGGTGAAAGCAGCAGCAGCTCGTGCAGTGCAAGTGCATCATTCCAATTTAAGTGCTCAGAAAATGGAATTCAGCAATTGGGTGCTCTCTAGTCTCTGAACATGTGCAGTGCAAGTGCATCGTTCCAGTTTAAGTGCTCAGAACATGCAGCCCCCCTGTTGGAATTCATCTATAAGTCTTCAGAAAATTCGGACTTTTATTGTTCCATTTTCTGAAGGAACTACAGAGGAAGCCCCTGTCAATTTCGCTTGTCAGATTGTAGCCTATGCTAATTTGGTGTCAGGTTGTATCCTATGCTAATCTGGGTGCCCTAATTTAGGGTTGCGGTTGGAGACGGCGAATTCTCATGCCCAAAAAAACCAGCTTTTGTGCCTATTTTTTTTTACTCCACCTCCTTTTTGTGTCCTAAAATAGGGCAGCTGAGATGCTCTTTACACCACCAACCTCTAATTATGTGCGCAGTCCTTCTCTTCCATACATATATATATATATATATATATA
>NW_021198428.1:0-740 GCF_002162155.2 Triticum dicoccoides
GTTTTGTCTTTCTGAGATGGATATAAACCCTAACAAAATACGAAGAAATATATAAAAACAAAGTCCTCCCGCCGTTAAGGACCGGGATCCATCGCGCCACCGGAGCCTAAGGTGACCGAAGACCAGCCGGCCGGTGACGGCGCCGGCAAGAGGCAGAGGAACCCATCAAGGGTTGTGTTTGTGTACATCTCTGTCCATATTCTTGTCCTAGTAAGAAAGAAACATCAACAAAAATATGTTTGCTTGCACCATTTCTCCAACACGAATTTTCATAGCATCGCCCACTTCTGCAGATTGAATTGATCAACCAGTACCCACCCAGTCTTTGCATGCAATTAACTGGGGTTTCAAGTAGTGCACTATCGAATAAGCAAGCCTTAGTAAGGCTGACATTAGGAAGCAAACAACGCTGGGGTGGTGGCGCAGTTGGCTAGCGCGTAGGTCGCATAGCTAAACATGAGTTATCCTGAGGTCAAGAGTTTGAGCCTCTCTCACCCCAAAACCCCACAAAGTTTGGTCCATCCGTTTCTGTATGTCTTCTCTTCTATAATGCAAAGGCAGAGCTCCTGCTATTCTCGTCAAAAACAAAACCCCACAAAGTGGTGATGAAAATGCTCTCTTGAAAACTTGGGTCGTCATGCAAACATCTGATCTGCAGATGCCACGAGCAACTCTGAACTTTGTTCTTTCTTTTTCCCTCTCTTTTTTGTGCTCGCTGGATTGGCTAGCTAAGCAGATCA
>NW_021198429.1:0-3274 GCF_002162155.2 Triticum dicoccoides
TTAATCAAATAACAACTCTTTTGTTCATGGTTAGGAAACATAACCATCTTCGATTAACGAGCTAGTCAAGTAGAGGCATACTAGTGACACTCTGTTTGTCTATGTATTCACACATGTATTATGTTTCCGGTTAATATAATTCTAGCATGAATAATAAACATTTATCATGATATAAGGAAATAAATAATAACTTTACTATTGCCTCTAGGGCATATTTCCTTCACCAACATGCTATTAAAATGGTTGTGATGTGGTATGATAGGGTGGTATCCTCCTTTGAACAATTCGAGTGGCTTGACATGGCACATCTTCACGCATGTAGTTGAAACAAAATCAACATAGCCTCCACGATATTTATGTTCATGGTGCATTATATCCTACTCATGCTTGCATTCGGTGTTTATTAATTTTAATGCATGTTCATGACTGTTGTCGCTCTCTAGCTGGTTGCCTCCCAGTCTTTTTCTAGCCTTCACTTGTACTAAGCAGGAATACTGCTTGTGCATCCAATTTCATAAACCCCAAAGTTATTCCATATGAGTCCACCATACCTACCTATATAGGGTATCTATCTGCCGTTCCAAGTAAATTTGTATGTGCCAAACTCTAAACCTTCAAATAAACATTCTGTTTTGTATGCTCGAATAGCTCATGTATCAACTAGGGCTATCTATATCCTCCATGCTAGGCGGGTTATTATCAAGAGGAGTGGACTCCGCTCCTCATTCATGAGAAAATGGCTGGTCACCGGGATGCCCAGTCCCATGCTCAAATCAAATCAAAATAATTGCAAACAAAACTCCCCCCGGGGTTGTTGTTAGTTGGAGGCACCCATTGTTTCGGGCGAGCCATGGATTGATGCTTGTTGGTGGTGGGGGAGTATAAACTTTACCATTCTGCTTGGGAACCGCCTATAATGTGTGTAGCATGGACATATCGAGATCTCTCAGTTTTATGTTGACATTGAAAGTATACCGCTCAAAATATTATTCATATCTACTTCAAAATCGAGCTCTGGCACCTCTACAAATCCCTACTTCCCTCTCTGAAGGGCCTATCCATTTACTTTTATGTTGAGTCATCATCCTCTTATTAAAAAGCACCGGTTGGAGAGCACCTCTGTCATTTGTATCCATTACTGTTAGTTTACATTGAGTATGACTGTGACTGGATCTCTTTTACCATGAATTACAATGTCTAGTCAGTCCTTGATCCTTAAAGGTGCTCTGTATTTATGTTTTGCGGTCTCAGAAAGGGCTAGCAAGATACCATCTTGTTATATCATATCATGATTGTTTTGAGAAAGTGTTATCATCCGAGATTTGTTATTATTGCTCGCTAGCTGATTATGCCATTGATATGAGTAAACATGAGACCTAAATGTTATTGTGAATATGGTTAGTTCATACTCTTTGCTGAAAACTTGAATACTGGCTTTACATATTTACAACAAGAGCAAACAGAGTTTGTAAAAGTTTTTCTTTATCACTTTCAGTTTATCAACTGAATTGCTTGAGGACAAGCAAAGGTTTAAGCTTGGGGGAGTTGATACCTCTCCGTCGTATCTAATTTTCCAAACACTTTTGCCCTTGTTTTGGACTCTAACTTGCATGATTTCAATGGAACTAACCCGGACTGATGCTATTTTTAGCAGAATTGCCATGGTGTTATTTTTGTGCAGAAATAAAAGTCCTCGGAATGACCTGAAAATCAACGGAGATTATTTTTGGAATATATAAAAAATACTAGAAGAATAATCCACGCCAGGGGGTCCACACCCTGTCCATGAGGGTGGGGGCGCGCCTACCCCCATACCTCGTGGCCCCCCTGGAGCTCCTCCGACCTCAACTCCAACTCTATATATTTGCTTTCGGGGAGAAAAAAATCAGAGAGAAGGATTCATCGCGTTTTACGATGCAGAGCCGCCACCAAGCCCGAAAACCTCTCAGGAGGGCTGATCTGGAGTCCGTTCGGGGCTCCGGAGAGGGGAATCCGCCGCCATCCTCATCATCAACCATCCTCCATCACCAATTTCATGATGCTCACCGCCGTGCGTGATTAATTCCATCGTAGGCTTGCTGGACGGTGATGGGTTGGATGAGATTTATCATGTAATCGACTTAGTTTTGTTAGGGTTTGATCCCTAGTATCCACTATGTTCTGAGATTGATGTTGCTATGACTTTGCTATGCTTAATGCTTGTCACTAGGGCCCGAGTGCCATGATTTCAGATCTCAACCTATTATGTTTTCATGAATATATGTGAGTTCTTGATCCTATCTTGCAAGTCTATAGTCACCTATTATGTGTTATGATCCGTTAACCCCGAAGTGACAATAATCGGGACCATTACCGGTGATGACCGTAGTTTGAGGAGTTCATGTATTCACTATGTATTAATGCTTTGGTTCGGTACTCTATTAAAAGGAGGCCTTAATATCCCTTAGCTTCCAATAGGACCCTGCTGCCACGGGAGGGTTGGACAAAAGATGTCCTGCAAGTTCTTTTCCATAAGCACGTATGACTATTCGGAGTACATGCCTACATTACATTGATGAACTGGAGCTAGTTCTATGTCACCCTATGTTATAATTTTGTATGATTGATCGCATCCGACATAATTATCCATCATTGATCCATTGGCTATGAGCTTTTCCTATATTGTTCTTCGCCTATTTACTTTTTCGTTGCTACTATTACAATCACTACAAAACCCAAAAAAATTACTTTGCTACCGTTGCCACTATTATCATATTACTCTACTACTAAACACTTTTCTGCAGATATTAAGTTTCCAGGTGTGGTTGAATTGACAACTCATCTGCTAATACTTGAGAATATTCTTTGGCTCCCCTTGTGTCGAATCAATAAATTTGGGTTGAATACTCTACCCTCGAAAACTGTTGCGATCCCCTATACTTGTGGGTCATCACTACTTCGTAAGCAGCAAATGAAGGAGTCTGGATGAAGGAGTTCATATCCAATCTAGGTGTAATACCTAGTGCGTCGGGTCCAATGAAAATCTTTTGTGATAATACTGGTGCAATTGCCTTGGCAAAGGAATCCAGATTTCACAAGAGAACCAAGAAATCAAGAGACGCTTCAATTCCATCCGCGATCAAGTCAAGGAGGGAGACATAGAGATTTGCAAGATACATACGGATCTGAATGTTGCAGACCCATTGACTAAGCCTCTCTCACGAGCAAAACATGATCAGCACCAAGACTCCATGGGTGTTAGAATCATTACAATGTAGTCTAGATTATTAACTCT
>NW_021198430.1:0-947 GCF_002162155.2 Triticum dicoccoides
ATCAACAGCAGCACCAACAGTTTGGCCAAACGCAAGAGGAACACGGCTTGCTCGGCGGAGGTCTGCTTCGCGACGTGGAGGTAGTCGTTGTTGTTGTTGTTGGAGAGGTGCGTTAGGTGCAGCGGGTGGTGGTGGTGGAAGACGCGCGAGCAATTCATTAAACTTGTTATCGAGCTTTGTTTCGAACGTCTTCTCAAGGCCAGTGATCTTCTCCATGGCCTCTTCAAAATTGTTCAGCACATCTTGCACCTGTTCAGTCATCATTTGCTGAAACTTATCATGAAGCTCCTTGTTCGATAAATTCTCCCAGTCAATCTCGTCGGCTTGTGATCCTGGCATGGTTAGCAGCAATAGAAACACACAAGAATATGATCCTACAGACTACTAAGAAGTGGTGGTGGTGTATCACAAATCCGTCAAGCAAATCTCAAATTCTTACCAGTTCTTACCTAGCAGCAGGCGGTGATCGGCAACCGTTGTAGTCAAAAACTCTCAAAGCTTGGATAGAGCGATTACCAGGGAGAGTCAAACACACGACGTAGATGTATGTGGAGCTGGGAAGGCTTATAGTATGGTAGCAAAAAGGGTCAGCAATAATCAATTCAGAGATGCAAAGTTGAATAAACGCTCAACGACGGTACTGTGCTGGTCCTAGGCTAGACTGTGCTAGAGAGGCGAGCCTAGAACACCAACAAAATCACGGCGCGGCACGTAAACAAGGGAAAAGCACACTCTGAATTTTTTTTTTCGCTCTTCTTTTTTTTTTTTGCGCTGCTTTTTTTTTTTGCGAAAAATCACTATAATGGCGAGTGTCTCAAAACTCTTCTTAGCTCAAACTGACAGGATGGGCACGAAATTTTTTCGACCAATTTTTTTTTTTTTGACTGCCCGGACCCAAAAACTGGAAACGGGTCAAAAAAAACTTCCTATAATGGCACCTGTCTCAA
>NW_021198431.1:0-2091 GCF_002162155.2 Triticum dicoccoides
TTTTTCATTCGATCCAAAAAAGGGATCATGTTCCATTATCAAGGGGTAACAGAATAAAACAAAGAAAACCGTCGCATCCAGGTTGCAACATGTTTTAACTTATGTTTTCACTGAAATTTTGTGTTGCACCTTTGGTAAATTCAAGAACTGTTTTACTGAGCCTATGTCAGATATTCTTCGTTAGTTTTCAACTGAAATTTTGCGCTACCTCCCCTGTTAAATTTAAGAACTATCTTGCTGAAGTTTTAGTATGGTGCCCAAGAGTTCATATGTAGCCACTTGCAGAAAATGCATATTAGGCTGCTTTTTTGGAAATGGATTGTGCGCGAGTTGTCTATTTCAAGAATATATTGTATCTATTTTTCTGCACTTCATAATATATTTTGGTATTTTACGCCATCAACTCTTTCTTGGGGAATCGGGTCAATACGTTGGCTATGGAAAAGCAAGCTATAGCAGATCACTGAGTGTAGATAAAATGGAATGGTATTTTTGTTCTCCCAAGGCACTAAAGAGTAAGCACTCAGAGACAATAATTCATAGTTTGAATATGAAGTACTACAGGTTCAGAACGAAGCTAGAGTCATATTGCATTGGTACAAATAACCCTTGGTATTAGAACCCGACCAAAAAACTGGATTTCCGACCTGAACCTGGTATTGGGGAATCATTCTTCCTCCAGGGTCAGATTAAAAAATGGAAATTGTAGTACTATTACAACAAATACAAATGCATGGGTATTGTTGGTGTCGTATTGTGACAAACTAACAACAAAGTCAACCTCTACGTGTGAAATTGTGAAAATCATCATGCATTACTGTTGTTTTTAACATCATTGCACAATTGTGTATAATGTACGTACAATCATCAATTGATTTTCTCTCGATGCTGTTGTATTTCATGGAGTGTCAAACCAAAATTGTCACATAATCACAGTAATCAGACCACATCACCTAATCTAAATCTGCGTTAAAAAAATCAGAACATGGGAGAATGGATTAATGGACTCAATGGACAGTGACATACCTCAGTTGCCTAGGTATCGAGAGGTAGATATTGGAATTGGATCAGTGGAGAAGAAGCAGAGCCAGCCGCCAGATGGGTCAGGAGAAGCCCAGGTTATGGCCGCGGCGGCAGCGGTTGACGGTGGGCGTGGAACTGAGCGCCGAGCGTAGGCGGTGTGGGCTCTGTACTCGAGCGGTGCCGGCGGGGGCCCGTGACCCTGTCTGAATCACAGCCGTATTCCCGTGGTAGCCGGCGAGATACGTTGCCCATGGTCCACCTCTGCTAGGTACGGCAGTCGGATACGTCCCTTCTTCGCTTCTTCCTGTCTACCTGGACGAACGCGAATAGAACAAGGGCGGAGGACGGTCGGCCAGGGGGAACCCGCGGAGGACGGCGGCGGAATAAGGGATAGGGTTATGGGCAGGACTAATTCGGGGCAACGGGAGGGCATTTTTTCACACAGAAAAATAAAAAAAATTACAGTGTTTCGGGAATCGACATTGAACCGCTCAGTTATGTGCAAACTGGCAGAATTAGCCGGTTTTCTTTGAAATCTCTCGGTTTGACAGGATTTTCATGGTTCGATAGTGTGAACGGTCCGCAGAACTTAACCAACCATTAAGGTCATCGGTTCTAGCTCTTTTTGGTCCAACCACTAGTTTGGTCCGGTTTTTAAAACTATGATTTTTCCTGATTTAGTATTATTGACGGTTCAGAACATTTAACCAAGATCGGTTCTAGGAGTCGGTCAATCAGAACAAAATCAATCAGCTACCTCCTGACTGTTGAATCGCGTGACAGTTTACATTTATGATATTTGTGTCGCTAAATTGGTGATCTTCTCTCGGCCATCCCTGCGCATTGCACACCTAACCTAGTGTACGACAAATGTAGTTTAATATTTTCATGATGTATGTCTATGATGTACATAATGTATTGGAAGAGGATACTCCTATCCATGACGCCTTCCTTCTCTTTCATGCCATCACCACCCCCCTCCCTCCATGTCATTGCCCCAGCCATCTCACCTCCACACCGCGACAAAGCCTGTTCCTGTCGCCTTCCCTTCCATCCATGGCATGGCCC
>NW_021198432.1:0-1054 GCF_002162155.2 Triticum dicoccoides
AAAATGGCACACTTTATACCATGTCATAAAAGCGATGATGCTGTTAATGTTGCTGATTTGTTCTTTCGTGAAATTATTTGCTTGCATGGTGTGCCAAATACTATTGTTTCAGATCGTGATACTAAATTTCTTAGCCACTTTTGGAGATGTTTATGGGCTAAGTTGGGGACTAAACTGCTTTTTAGTACTACTTGTCACCCCCAAACTGATGGACAAACTGAAGTAGTCAATAGAACGTTGTCTACTATGCTTAGGGCTGTTTTGAAGAATAATAAGAAAATGTGGGAGGAATGCTTGCCTCATATTGAATTTGCTTATAATCATTCATTGCATTCTACTACTAAGATGTGCCCTTTTGAAGTTGTGTATGGTTTCCTACCTCGTGCACCTATTGATTTGTTGCCTCTTCCATCTTCGGAGAAGGTTAATTTTGATGCTAAACAACTTGTTGAATTGATTTTAAAAATGCATGAGTTAACTAAGGAAAACATTGAGCGTATGAATGCTAAATATAAACTTGCTAGAGATAAGGGTAGAAAACATGTTGTGTTTGCACCTGGAGATCTTGTTTGGTTATATTTGCGTAAGGATAGATTTCCTGATTCGCGCAAATCAAAGCTAATGCCACGTGCTGATGGTCACTTTAAGGTGTTAGAGAAAATAAATGATAATGCATATAAACTTGAGCTGCCTGCAGATTTTGGGGTTAGTCCCACTTTTAACATTGCAGATTTGAAGCCTTATTTGGGTGAGGAAGATGAACTTCCGTCGAGGACGACTTCATTTCAAGAAGGGGAGGATGATGAGGACATCAATACAATTGTTACACCCACAGCCCCTGCTGCTATACATACTGGACCAATTACTAGAGCTCGTGCACGCCAACTAAATTACCAGGTACTTTCGTTTCTTGGTAATGATTCTAATGTTCATGAGAATATGATGCTGCCTAAATTGGATACATTTGTTTTGCTTACAAATGAAGGGCCTAGCTTGGAGAAGGATGAACATTGGAGCAAGAACAAGCATGGAGATGATGGCATGCGCAAGGGGA
>NW_021198433.1:0-1107 GCF_002162155.2 Triticum dicoccoides
AGGGTGAATAAGAAGTCAAGCGGGGTCATATTTCAGGGCCCAATGTATGGTAGTAGCTGAATCATGGATCACAAACACAGAACTCAGTTCCTGAGGACGGCTGCAATGAGACAACCCACCATGTACTCCTACATGGCCTCTCACCGCTACCTTTACCAAATCGTGTTCACACACTTAGCTCACACACAGTAGGACATGTTCACACGCCTCTGATTCATCCCCGATGAATCAGACCTGACTCAACTCTAAGCAGTAGCAGGCATGACAAACAAACATGAATGAGTAGGCACAACAGGGCTCAAACAACTCCTACTCATGCTAGTGGGTTTCATCTATTTACTGTGGCAATGACAGTTCATGCAAAGGATAAAGGGGTTCAGCTACCGCAGCAAGTAACAAATGAATCGGTGTTGTCCTAATGCAGTAAAAGAGAGCAGGAGCGAGAGAGTAGGATTGTATCGGAATGAACAAGGGGGTTTTGCTTGCCTGGCACTTCTGAAGATAACATTGAGTCTTCATCAGTGTCAACGATCACATCATCGGTATCACGTCTATCGAGAGGGGACAAATACCGGCAACACAGAAAGGAACACAATCAATGCAATGCACAATATGATGCATGCTCATGACATGGCAAAATGAATGTGTTTTGGGCTAATGCAACTAGCAACAGATTAAATGAAGTTGGTTTGAATACAAGATTCAAATTCAAACTCCATATGTGATTATTCAAATGCCATTTAAATGATTTGTGCTAAACAGCACCTATGAGTTGTTCTAACATGCATGAAAATGGTACAGATGGATTCCTTGAATTTTTCTGATAATTTTTCATATATAAATTATTTAATTTGGAGTTACGGTTAATTTTCTATGATTTTTAGAAGTTTTAGGCATTTTCTGAAATTTCTTATATAAAAATAAATTCAGAAAATAGGTTACTGCGTCAGCATGACGTCGGCATGACGTCAGCAAGTCAAAGGCGTCGACCAGGTCAAACCTGACCAGTGGGGTCCACTGGTCAGTGACCCAGTCAACTAACCAAGTTAGTTAGCCCTAACTAACTTAGTTAGCCGGGCGGGGCCCGCATGTCAGTGGCTCACCTAA
>NW_021198434.1:0-1568 GCF_002162155.2 Triticum dicoccoides
CCGTCGTTTAATTTTAACAAGATTAAAACTTTCTAAGAGCATAGTGATGCTAAGAGCTTCTTTCTTCGAATCAAGGAGGGTTGGCCGGTCAGAAGTATCATTAGAGAGAAGATTGTACACAAAAGAGCAATCAATTTTCATGATAATTGGGCGATGCAGTGTAATTCCGATGTAAAGTCATGCCAGACATGCCCGGAGCTTAACTTATTCTATACTTGAGCATGTCGGAAGGAAGTGCCATGTAGAGAGAATCACCTCACCAACCAAAGCTCCAACCACAACACCCACACCAACGGAGCCAAAGTCGCAACAAAACTGGTGTCCACATTAATCTTAACCCAATCAGATGGAGGAGGCAACCACACATCTGGACTAATTCTAGCCATAGTATCCATGTGGTATTCACACATCACAAATTTTCTTTTACACTTGTCATCCAGCGCCATATGAACCTTGCACCCAACGTAGGGGGACCAGTAGCTTACCAAAAAAAAAAAAAACATAAGCATGGAGCACTTAAGGTGTAGTAAAGAGTAACATTCAATCTTTATTTTGTTATTCCTTGGGCATTCAACTAGTAAGAGCAACATTTTGTGTTTTTTATCGTTCAGTCCTGTAACTTGTGGGGTGAGTAGTGCACTCGGAACCATATGTGAGACTCAGAAAATCTTAAGTCATGTACATCTGTGCGTGAACCTGTAGGGTCATGAGCTTAAGGGGCAGGAACCCACAATGCTATGTAAGTGAAGGAAGTCGACCCTAAAATGGTTAGCTAAATTTAACGAACTAACTATTTCCACTCCCACGCCCATGTCCTGCAACCGGATCTAGCAATCCGTCACACAATGTTCCATTTTCCTCTCTGTACATACGGATACCTTAAAAGGCATTACACATGGGACGCTTGGACGGTTCGTCCATGGGATCTGTTAGGAGTTGTTTGTGGGAATCATGAGGTGATAGTACAATTACACTGCTCTAGTGCATCTAGCGATCGATAAACTAGGGATCTATATCCACATCATGTCGTTGGGTCGTGCGGTAGAATTATTTGTTTGCTGCACACCACGTGCTCCACTAAGAGAGTTTTTAGGTGGATTTATTTAGGCAGGACATGTTCCTTGTCATGCACATGTTACTCACTGTTGAGCCTCCCTGGTAGACCCCCTTGTACCCTCTCGCGTCGCCTCCCTGGGCGACGCCAGGGGGCCAAAAAATCTAGCATCGCCAGCCTCCCTCGGCCATCCTCCTGCCGCCGCTGCCGCCGGCGAGGTCCGCGGTGGCGGCGGGCCCGATGCCAAGGCGCTAGGGCGGGTGGATCTGCAGCGGGATCCCCTTGAGGCGGCAGGGGCGTCTCTTGTGGTGCGCCTGTGGGCAGCAGGCAGGGCGGTGCCCCTAGCCTGTGCGGTGGCGAGCAGCGGTCCAGGACGGCGATGGGCTTCCCTTCGTGCATGGATGGCGGCAGCACTCCATGGATGAACCGGTGGATGGCTCTGCCTGAAGATGGGTCGCGGCGGCCGCGGATCTGGCGTCCCGTCCAGATCCACCGCGGCGTGGTCTTGGCCGGT
>NW_021198435.1:0-2618 GCF_002162155.2 Triticum dicoccoides
ATGCTAGGCTCGTCAAGTTTAACCTGAGTATTCCGCGTGTGCAACTGTTTTGCACCCGTTGTATTTGAACGTAGAGCCTATCACACCCGATCATCACGTGGTGTCTCAGCACGAAGAACTTTTGCAACGGTGCATACTCAGGGAGAACACTTCTTGATAATTAGTGAGAGATCATCTTAAAATGCTACCGTCAATCAAAGCAAGATAAGATGCATAAAGGATAAACATCACATGCAATCAATATAAGTGATATGATATGGCCATCATCATCTTGTGCTTGTGATCTCCATCTCCGAAGCAGCATCGTGATCACCATCGTCACTGGCGTGAGACCTTGATCTCCATCGTAGCATCGTTGTCGTTACGCCATCTATTGCTTCTACGACTATCGCTACCGCTTAGTGATAAAGTAAAGCAATTACAGGGCATTTGCATTTCATACTATAAAGCGACAACCATATGGCTCCTGCCAGTTGCCGATAACTTCGGTTACAAAACATGATCATATCATACAATAAAATATAGCATCATGTCTTGACCATATCACATCACAACATGCCCTGCAAAAACAAGTTAGATGCCCTCTACTTTGTTGTTGCAAATTTTACGTGGCTGCTACGGGCTTAGCAAGAACCGTTCTTACCTACGCATCAAAACCACAACGATAGTTCGTCAAGTTAGTGTTGTTTTAACCATCGCAAGGACCCGGCGTTGCCACACTCAATTCAGCTAAAGTGAGAGAGACAGACACCCGCCAGCCACCTTTAAGCACGAGTGCTCGTAACGGTGAAACCAGTCTCGCGTAAGCGTACGCGTAATGTCGGTCCGGGCCGCTTCATCTCACAATACCGCCGAACCAAAGTATGACATGCTGGTAAGCAGTATGACTTGTATCGCCGACAACTCACTTGTGTTCTACTCGTGCATATGACATCTACGCATAAAACCTGGCTCGGATGCCACTGTTGGGGAACGTAGTAATTTCAAAAAAAATCCTACACACACGCAAGATCATGGTGATGGCATAGCAACGAGAGGGGAGAGTATTGTCCACGTACCCTCGTAGACCGTAAGCGGAAGCGTTATGACAACGCGGTTGATGTAGTCGTACGTCTTCACGATCCGATCGATCCAAGTACCGAACGTACGGCACCTCCGAGTTCAGCACACGTTCAGCTCGATGACGATCCCCGGGTTCCGATCCAGCAAAGCGTCGAGGATGAGTTCCGTCAGCACGACGGCATGGTGACGATGATGATGTTCTACCAGCGGAGGGCTTCGCCTAAACTCCGCAATGATATGACCGAGGTGGAATATGGTGGAGGGGGGCACCGCACACGGCTAAGGAACGATCCGTAGATCAACTTGTGTGTCTCTAGGGTGCCCCCCTGCCCCCGTATATAAAGGAGCAAGGGGGAGGCCGGCCGGCCCTAGGGGGCGCGCCAAGGAGGGGGGAGTCCTCCTCCTAGTGGGAGTAGGACTCCCCTTTCCTAGTCCCACTAGGAAGGAGGAAGGGGGAAGGAAAGAGAGGGAGAGGGAGAGGGAAAGGGGGGGCCGCGCCCCTCCCCTACTCCAATTCGGACTCCTCATGGGGGGGGGGGGCGCCACCTCCTGGGTTGCTGCCCTCTCTCTCCCCTCGGGCCCACTAAGGCCCAATACTTCCCCGGGGGGTTCCGGTAACCCCTCCGGCACTCCGGTTTTCTCCGAAATCACCCGCAACACTTCTGGTGTCCGAATATAGTCGTCCAATATATCAATCTTTATGTCTCAACCATTTCGAGACTCCTCGTCATGTGCGTGATCACATCCGGGACTCCGAACAAACTTCGGTACATCAAAACTTATAAACTCATAATAAAGCTGTCATCGTAACGTTAAGCGTGCGGACCCTACGGGTTCGAGAACTATGTAGACATGACCTAGAACTATTCTCGGTCAATAACCAATAGCGGGACCTGGATGCCCATATTGGCTCCTACATATTCTACGAAGATCTTTATCGGTCAAACCGCATAACAACATACGTTGTTCCCTTTGTCATCGGTATGTTACTTGCCCGAGATTCGATCGTCGGTATCCAATACCTAGTTCAATATCGTTACCGGCAAGTCTATTTACTCGTTACGTAATGCATCATTCCATAACTAACTCATTAGCTACATTGCTTGCAAGGCTTATAGTGATGTGCATTACCGAGAGGGCCTAGAGATACCTCTCCGACAATCGGAGTGACAAAACCTAATCTCTAAATACGCCAACCCAACCTGTACCTTTGGAGACACCTGTAGTACTCCTTTATAATCACCCAGTTACGTTGTGACGTTTGGTAGCACCCAAAGTGTTCCTCCGGTAAACGGGAGTTGCATAATCTCATAGTTACAGGAACATGTATAAGTCATGAAGAAAGCAATAGCAATATACTAAACGATCAAGTGCTAGGCTAACGGAATGGGTCATGTCAATCAGATCATTCTCCTAATGATGTGATCCCATTAATCAAATGAAAACACATGTCTATGGTTAGGAAACATAACCATCTTTGATTAATAAGCTGGTCAAGTAGAGGCATACTAGTGACGTTGTGTTTGTCTATGTATTCACACATGTATTATGTTTCC
>NW_021198436.1:0-985 GCF_002162155.2 Triticum dicoccoides
GCATCTACACTATGAACATGTGTAATATTACGCTCGAGATTCATTAAGAATAAACCATTGACCATCGGAGCATGACCATAAAACATATCTCTCATATAAATCGAACAACCATTATTCTCAGACTTAAATGAGTAGCCATCTCGTATTAAACGAGATCCAGATACAATGTTCATGCTCAAACTTGGCACTAAATAACAATTATTAAGGTTCAAAACTAATCCCGTAGGTAAATGTAGAGGCAGCATGCCGACGGCGATCACATCGACTCTGGAACCATTCCCGACACGCATCGTCACCTCGTCCTTCGCCAGTCTCCGTTTATTCCGCAGCTCCTGCTGTGAGTTACAAATATGAGCAACGGCACCGGTATCAAATACCCAGGAGTTACTACGAGTACTGGTAAGGTACACATCAATTACATGTATATCAAATATACCTTTGGTTTTGCCGGCCTTCTTATCTGCTAAGTATTTGGGGCAGTTCCGCTTCCAGTGACCCTTCCCCTTGCAATAAAAGCACTCAGTCTCAGGCTTAGGTCCATTCTTTGACTTCTTCCCGGTAACTGGCTTACCAGGCGCGGCAAACTCCTTGCCGTCGTTCTTGAAGTTCTTCTTACCCTTGCCCTTCTTGAACTTAGTGGTCTTATTGACCATCAACACTTGATGTTCTTTCTTGATTTCAGCCTCTGCTGACTTCAGCATCGAGAACACTTCAGGAATGGTCTTTTCCATCCCCTGCATGTTGTAGTTCATCACAAAGCTCTTGTAGCTTGGTGGGAGCGACTGGAGGATTCTGTCAATGACCGCCTCATCTGGGAGGTTAATGTTCAGCTGGGTCATACGGTTGTGCAACCCAGACATCTTCAGGATGTGCTCACTGACAGAACTGTTTTCCTCCATCTTACAACTGTAGAACTTGTCGGAGACATCATATCTCTCGACCCGGGCATGAGCTTGGAAAACTAGTTTCAGCTCTTCGAACATCT
>NW_021198437.1:0-3473 GCF_002162155.2 Triticum dicoccoides
CACGGTGACCCCATCCAGCGAGCCTGCCTAGGTGCCTGTTGACGGGCAGACCAACGGGGTTCTCGATGCCTAGATAATTCGTGCAGTAGGAGATGCACTCTTCGGTCAGAAAGCCCCTGGCTATACTTCCCTCTGGACGTGACATGTTGCGAATGTATCCTTTGATGACACCATTCATCCTTTCGAACGGCATCATGCTGTGCAGGAACATCGGCCCGAGTTGGATGATATCCTCCACGATATGGACCAGTAGATGCACCATAACGTCGAAGAATGCGGGCGAGAAGTACATCTCAAGCTCGCATAGTATCACCACGATCTCTTCCTGTAGCCTTCTGAGTTGCCTCACGCCAATAGACTTCCGAGAGATGACGTCGAAAAAGTTGCATAGGCCAAATAGCATTTCATGGACGTGCGCGTCCTTGATCCCACGGATTGCAACTGGAAGTATCTGCGTCATCAGCACGTGACAGTCGTGAGACTTCATCCCGCTGAACTTCTGCTTCGCTGGGTCTAGGTATCTGGTTATCTTCCCCGCGTAACCGTAAGGAAGTTTTACTCCTAGGAGGCAGGTGAAAAACTGCTCGATCTCCTCCTGACTTAGAGTGAAGCACGCGGGAGGGTAGTCATTTCCGGTCTTCTTGGAGTTTTTGCCTTTGCGACGACTTTCTGTGTCCTACTTCGCCTCATCATCTTCATCATCATCATCATCATCATTAGCGTGAAGCTCCAGCCTGATGCCCATTGATTTCAAGTCTGCCCTTGCTTTCGGCCCATCTTTGGTCCTCTCTGGCATGTTGAGCAGGGTACCAAGCAGACTCTCGCACACGTTCTTCGTGATATGCATGACATCAAGGCTGTGAGGCACACGGTGGATCTTCCAGTACGGCAAGTCCTAGAAAACAGACCTTGTTTTCCATACCTTCAGCAGCGGCTCGGGCGCCTTTCGCTTTTTGCCCGGCTCTGGCGCCTTCTGCTTCTTTCCAGGCAGTCGGCAGTCTTTCCAATTTTTCAACAGCTCGTTTATTTCCTCGCCGCTCCTCGTACACGGGCGTTTTCGGGGTTTGGTTTCACCATCGAACAGATCCTTGCGTTTCCTCCACGGGTCATCATCGCGAAGCCACCTTCGATGTCCCATGAACACGGTTTTCGAAGACCCGGGATCTCTATCTAGCTGGCGATAAGTTGTGTCATCCATGCACCTTACGCATCCAGAAAATCCATGGACTACCTGCCCCGCGAGATATCTGTAACCGAGATAGTCGTGCACCGTCGTGAGCAGTGCAGCTCTCATAGGGAAATATTCTTTCTCTGCGGCGTCCCACGTATTGGCTGGCGTTTTCCACAGCGTGTCTAGCTCCTCCTTCAGCAGCCCCAGATACAGATTGATGTCATTCCCTGGTTGTTTCGGCCCTTCAATTAGCATACTCATGTGAATGTACTTCCTCTTCATGCACAACCAGGGGGGAAGGTTGTACATCCACACAAACACAGGCCAGGTGCTATGTGTGCTTCTCTGGCTGCCAAACGGATTGACTCCATCGGTGCTCGCGCCCAGCACGATGTTCCTTGGATCCTTCCCAAATTCTGGGTATTCGAAGTTCAACGCTTGCCACTAGCTCGCATCCTTAGGGTGACTCAGCATCTTCTCTTTTTTATTTATCTCTGGATCATTTCCGTCATCTTCCCGCTTCTTCTCCTCCCTATCCACGTGCCAACGCAGGAGCTTTGCCACTTTAGGGTCCGCGAAATACCGCTGCAGACGAGGAGTGATCGGAAAATACCACACCGATTTTCGAGGAGCTTTCTTTCTCTTCTTGTATCGAGTGACACCGCACACCGGACATATGGTAGACGTTCGTGCAATTGTTCATGCACACCTGGTATTTCACGTGCGGTAAATCCAAAGGACACACGATTTTCTTCGCTTCCTCGAAACTGGTCGGGCACTTGTTCCCCTTGGGAAGACGTTCGTGCCAGAATGACATGTTCTCGTCGAATCATGCGTCGGTCATTTTGTGTTTTACCTTCATCTCCAGAGCCATGAGTGTTACTTTCAGGCGGGTATCCTCGGGCCTGCATCCTTCATACAATGGAGTAACCGCGTCTATCTCAAGTTGATCCAGCTTGGCTTTCTCTCGGGCGACATCTCTTGCGTTATCCGTCTGCTTGAGAAGCAGCTCTTGAATATGAGGGTCCTGCACCCAGCCTCCATCGTCATCTGCTCCGGCATCTTCATCTTCATGATCATTCCCTTCGTCTTGATCTTCCTCATCATCATGTACGACATCTTCTACATGATGACTGTGTACAGCATCACCGCCATGATCATGTCCTGGAGATTCTTCGTCTTCTCGCCCGCCCTTGCCGCGGTGGTACTTGTCTTGTTGCCCTTCCTCATTTCTTGCCCGGCCCCCATGGACAACTTCATAGTCATCGTCATCACCTTGCCACCGATAGCCATCCATGACACCACGCAAGAGCAGGTGGTCCCGTACCTGCCCGGAATCCGGGTCCGCAATAAGGCTCTTCAGCTTGCATCTTCGACACGGACATCTTATCTCCGTCTCGTTCTTTTGAAGCATCTCGGCCTTCGCGGAGCTCAAAAACCTATTCATGATGCCTTCGGTCATCGTGCGGACCATGGTCGCCTGCGGGGTAGAGCAAAACAATATTTTAGAACCAAGAAAAAATTTGGCATGACCTTCCCTAAAAATAGGACCAAAAAGAATGCATAGTGCCAAAATTCTCGCCAAAACAGAAATGAATCAACATTTCGGCAAAATATTGGCAACTATCGCATTTCAAATACCGGTACCTGCAAACACAAACATATATGCAACACCACAAACATACATAGACCTAGCTAGGCCACAAAAAGTGCATGTGCACGTTGTTGGAGCGAGCTAGAGAGAAAAAAAGTAGATCTACATCATGAAGATAGCTTTCCCCTTACTTACCTATCAGAAAAAGGTAATTTCACCACTTAATTTTGATGAATCTATGGAGGAAATGAGGTGAGGAGGAGGAGGCAGTCGAGACAAGCTTGGAGGAGGAGGTGGAGAGAATGAAGTGGGGAAAGTGAGTGGGTAGGTGGGCTGTCCAAAATATCTTGTTGGTCCCAGGTTACTAATGGCGCACCACAAGTAAATGCGCCATTAGTAACCCTGGTTACTAATGGCGCACCTGCGGGTGGTGCGCCATTAGTAGTTTTTGCAGAATAGTAAAAATATATATATATACTAATGGCGCACTATGCAAAAGTGCGCCATTAGTAGTTTAAACTAGTAATGGCGCACTTTTACATAGTGCGCCATTAGTAGTTTTGCCAAAAAGTAAAAAAAAATTATACTAATGGTGCACTGTCTATAAGGTGCGCCATTACAAGTTAGAACTAGTAATGGCGCACTTTCACATCATGGGCCATTAGTATGTACGGAAAAATGAAAAAAAAATCAATACTAGTGGCGCAC
>NW_021198438.1:0-1857 GCF_002162155.2 Triticum dicoccoides
AGAAAGGCAGTCGAAGCTTGTGCACGACCCTTCGACCGAACGTGGTAAGGGGGTTGCGACCACCATTCAGTCGACCAAGCGCCCTCGGACCACCTCTCCGGTGCCGACTGAAAAGGCGCCGAAGCAGCCCAGGGCGGCCTCGTCGAAGCCGATCAAGCTCCTGCCGAAGATGAAGGTGTCCATCCCCACCATATCAGGGTAACCGTGCTGCTCATATTTTCTTATTTTGTGTGAACTTTGTCTCTGGTCGACGCTGAAGTTAGTCGACTGATCCTTTGGAGTTGCAGTGCTGCTACTTCTGAAACCTCGGCCCGGGCTGATGACCACGAGATGGAGGACGCAGCAACTTCGAACCCAGGTACTGTATTCTTAACGTTGTTCTTAGTCGACTGACTCGCGATCTCTGATCCTGATCTTTCTCTGAAGCTCCACCCAATACTGTTATCAATCTTCCTGATGATGATGAGGATGAAGAGCCGCTGAAGCGCAGGAGGAGTCGGAAAACGTCGGCCAGTAAGGTGCCTCAGGATGTGACGGCGCCCGAGATTCTGACTGTGGAGGAAGAGAACATCACTCGACACACGGTGTCCTTCGCAGATCCATTGACGAGTGCTCAGCAGCCCTCCCTCTTCACGACGCACCACGTCCCAGAGGACCAAGCCGGCGCAGCGAAGGAGGCGATACGCCAAGCGGGAATCATGATGGAGCAGCTGAAGACCATCCGGGATGCGAGCCAGGCGGCTTATGACGCCAGTTCTGCCCTCCAAAGCAATGTCCAGGTCAGTCAACCGCTGTTTGTCCTGTTGGATATGCTACCAAAAACTTTTCTTTTCCGAAATCTATAGTAGTCACCCACTGGGTGTGTCGAATGAACTCCGTGTTAGCGGGGGCACGCTGAGTGCACCCGCTGGGTGTAGTCCCCAAGGCTAAGGTCGACTGCTGGCAGTCGGCCTTAGGCTTTATGATGTCATTTTTTCTGTCAGTCGACTATGTCGACTGGATTTCACAAACCGGTGGGGGCACGCTGAGTGCACCCACTGGGTGTAGTCCCCGAGACTGTGGTCGACTGCTTGCAGTTGCTCACAGTCTTAGAGAATACATCTTTCTTTTTTTTTTGAGGTCGACTGGTCGACTTTGTCTTCAACAGGATTAGTGGGGGCACGCTGAGTGCACCCACTGGGTGTAGTCCCCGAGACTACGGTCGAATGCTTGTATTCGGCTGTAGTCTTAGAAACGTGAGTTTTTCCCTTTTTCACTCGGAAGTGAATTATATTTGACATTTAGTCGATTGGTTCTTCGCAGAACTCTTGTGATCTTGTGGCTCGCTACTCAGAGCTGGAACACAAGCATACTCAAGTCGAGCTGAGCTTGAAGCTGGTTCAGGAGAAGCTGACAAAGGCAAAGGAGGAGACCGAAGGTATGTTTGGTGAGACCTTGACGACTGCTTTTCCCCTTGCTTGTTTCAAAATCTGATCTTGCTGTAACTTGCAGGTAAGGTAAGGGAGGCCCAATAGAAGAAAGACCATGAGCTAGCTGAGAAGATCAAGCTTGCTGACGAGAAGTTAGCTTCAGTCACCAAGCTCGAACAAGACAATACCAATCTGAAAGTTGCTCTTGGGATTGCCAACAAGGAGGTTAGTCGACTGAAAACTGATAAAGCTGCCCTGACCGACCAAGTCGCCAAATTGACTGGGAAGAAAACTGATCTGGAGGCCTTCCTGAGTGGACTTGCCAAGAAGCTGTTTCTTATGCTTGAAGGTAAACCTCTATGCTTGGCAGACATTTCCAATTGTGATTTTTCCATTCGACCATCACCTTGACTTAGTGATCACCCTTGCAGAATTTTGTCAAAACTTT
>NW_021198439.1:0-517 GCF_002162155.2 Triticum dicoccoides
TAAAATAAAACAGTACTTACTAAAAATAAACTAGTATTTTTCTAACTAACTAATATTTTTCTAACTAATTATATTACCAAAAAAATATAAATAAAATAGTGATTATATTTTTCTAACTAGCTAGTTCAATTATAGTACTTACTAACACAATCTAAATATCACCAAAAAAATCTATTAACAATAATATCACCAAACATACAATGAACAAATTAATAGAAAAAAAATCTATTAACAGAAAAAAAGTCTAACACAATATGAACAAATTAATTACACCAAAAAAATCTATTAACAGGAAAAATCTAACACAATATGAACAAATTAATTACACAATCTAAATTAACATACTATGAACTACATATCTAAATTACTATACATCTAATCTAACAAAAAATCTATAAACTACAAAAAAATCTAAAAAAATCTAACAAAAATCATAAAAAGTTGCTCACGGCGAGGTCGACGACGACAGCGACGGCGACGGCGAGGTGCGGCGTGGGGCGGCGACGGCGTCGGGGCG
>NW_021198440.1:0-1172 GCF_002162155.2 Triticum dicoccoides
AGACTTGTTTTCCTTGCGTCTTTGATAGCCCTTAAATCTTCAGATATTAATATCATTCTGGGTATGGACTGGATGTCAGCTCATCATGCCCAAATTGATTGCTTCTCTAGGACTGTTCAACTCACCCATCCTTCGGGGAAGATAGTCAATGTCTTGACCCGAATAGCCAAGCGACAATTATATTCTCTTAACGCCAGCCCTTTGCCAGACCTTGAGGACGTTCCGGTAGTCCGTGACTTCCCGGATGTCTTTCCAGAGGAATTGCCAGGTGTTCCACCTGACAGGGATGTTGAGTTCGTAATAGACCTCATTCCAGGAACCGTTCCGATTGCTAGAAGACCCTATAAGATGGCACCCCTAGAACTAGCCGAGCTTAAGAAACAACTCGATGAGTCCTTGAAAAAGGGTTTCATCCGACCTAGCTCATCTCCGTGGGCTTGCCCCGTCCTATTCATCAAGAAGAAGGATGGTACGGACCGGATGGTTGTAGATTACCGACCTGTCAACTTGGTCACAATCAAGAACAAATACCCGCTTCCCAGGATCAACGACCTGTATGATCAGCTCGCTGGATCCTCAGTCTTCTCCAAGATGGATTTGAGGTTGGGCTACCATCAAATCAAAATCAGAAACGGGGACATTCCTAAAACGGCCTTTGTTACTCGTTATGGCCAATACGAGTACACCTTCATGTCCTTCGGTTTAAACAACGCTCCAGCCACCTTTTCTCGGTTAATGAACTCAATCTTCATGGAGTATTTGGATAAATTCGTCGTAGTTTATCTCGATGATATACTCATCTACTCCAAGAACGAGGAAGAACATGCCGAACATCTAAGGCTAGTGTTGAAGAAACTTCGAGAGCATCGCCTTTATGCCAAATTTTCTAAATGTGAATTCTGGTTGTCAGAAGTGACCTATCTGGGTCATGTAATATCTGGTAAAGGTATTGCTGTTAACCCTGAGCGAGTTCAAGCCGTCCTTAACTGGACTCCACCTGAATCAGTCAAGCAAGTTCGGAGTTTTCTAGGCTTAGCGAGCTATTGTCGTCGCTTTGTCGAGAACTTCTCCAAGGTTGCCAAACCTCTAACCGAACTCCTCAAGAAAGATAAGAAGTTCGAATGGACTCCACAATGTGAGCACAGCTTTCAGGAACTGAAAAGACGCCTGAC
>NW_021198441.1:0-1004 GCF_002162155.2 Triticum dicoccoides
TGTCGATGACGCAATCATCCGGAAGATTAACTCCCAATTGAATCAAGTGATTATTATACCCAGACATTTTGAGTATATGCTCACTGACAGAACTGTTCTCCTCCATCTTGCAGCTATAGAACTTATTGGAGACTTCATATCTCTCAATCCGGGCATTTGCTTGAAATATTAACTTCAACTCCTGGAACATCTCATATGCTCCATGACGTTCAAAACGTCGTTGAAGTCCCGATTCTAAGCCGTAAAGCATGGCACACTGAACTATCGAGTAGTCATCAGCTTTGCTCTGCCAGACGTTCATAACATCTGGCGTTGCTCCAGCAGCAGGCCTGGCACCCAGCGGTGCTTCCAGGACGTAATTCTTCTGTGCAGCAATGAGGATAATCCTCAAGTTACGGACCCAGTCCGTGTAATTGCTACCATCATCTTTCAACTTTGTTTTCTCAAGGAACGCATTAAAATTCAACGGAACAACAGCACGAGCCATCTATCTACAATCAACATAAACAAGCAAGATAGTATCAGGTACTAAGTTCATGATAAATTTAAGTTCAATTAATCATATTACTTAAGAACTCCCACTTAGATAGACATCCCTCTAATCTTCTAAGTGATTACGTGATCCAAATCAACTAAACCATGACCGATCATCACGTGAGATGGAGTAGTTTTCAATGGTGAACATCATTTATGTTGATCATATCTACTATATGATTCACGCTCGACCTTTCGGTCTCCGTGTTCCGAGGCCATATCTGCATATGCTAGGCTCGTCAAGTTTAACCTGAGTATTCTGCGTGTGCAAAAACTGGCTTGCACCCGTTGTAGATGGACGTAGAGCTTATCACACCCGATCATCACGTGGTGTCTGGGCACGACGAACTTTGGCAACGGTGCATACTCAGGGAGAACACTTCTTGATAATTTAATGAGAGATCATCTTATAATGCTACCGTCAATCAAAGCAAGATAAGATGCATAAAAAGATAAACATCACATGCAAT
>NW_021198442.1:0-991 GCF_002162155.2 Triticum dicoccoides
TGATCTAGCAAAGATAGGTTCCAAGAGAGAAGCCATTCCGAGTGGTGTGTTCTTGGAGCATATACATACTCCGTCAGTCAAAGAAGATCCTTTCACCGAAGAAACTCCGCAGCCCAAGAGTGCCACAGATCCGACTGAAGTTGAAGTCCCAGCGGTGGTCGACTTGATCATGGAGGTTTTGGTGGTCATTCCCGACTGGACGATTCCGTATGTCGCATATATCTTGAGGAAAGAGCTTCCGGAGGATGAGGAAGAGGCTCGACAGATCGTCCGTCGATCTAAAGCCTTTACCGTAATCAAAGGACAATTATACAGAGAAAGCGCGACTGGAGTTGGTCAGAAGTGCATAACACCAGAAGAAGGTCGACTCATCCTCAATGATATTCACTCGGGGACCTGCGGTCATCATGCGTCCTCTCGGACCATCGTGGCCAAAGCATACCGAGCCGGATTTTACTGGCCCAAGGCGAATGAGATGGCAAAGGAGATAGTCGATAAGTGCGAGGGATGTCAGTTCTACTCGAATATGTCGCACAAGCCTTTGTCAGCTTTGAAGACCATCCCACTCGTCTGGCCTTTTGCAGTTTGGGGGCTGGACATGATCGGTCCTTTGAGAACAGGACGAAGTGGCTTCACGCATGTACTGGTGGCAGTCGACAAGTTCACCAAGTGGATCGAGGCTAAACCAATCAAGAGCCTTGACACCGGTACTGCTGTTAGCTTCATCAGGGAACTAATATTCAGATATGGAGTCCCGCACAGCATCATAACGGATAATGGGTCGAACTTTGACTCAGAGGAATTCAGAGCTTTCTGCAACTCCCAGGGCACACGGGTCGACTACGCATCAGTCGCCCATCCGCAGTCGAATGGACAAGCAGAGCGAGCTAATGGACTGATTCTCAAGGGACTGAAGCCGCGACTGATGCGTGATCTCAAACACGCGGCTGGAGCTTGGGTCGACGAACTTCCATCTGTACTCTGGGGACTG
>NW_021198443.1:0-638 GCF_002162155.2 Triticum dicoccoides
GTCCGGCGCTGGGGCGGACGTGTCCGTCGGCGGCGGAGGATGTTTTTTTTTTGAACTAGGGTTTCGGACGGGGGAAGAAGAGATCCGAATGGAGGGGGTATAAATAGGCATAAGTGGAGCTAGGAGAGTCCAAATGAGGTGCGATTTTCGCCCACACGATCGTGATCGAACGCTCTAGGACATGGAGCAGAGTTTGGTGGGTTTTGGGCTAAATTTGGGGGGTGTTGGGCTGCAACACACACGAGGCCTTTCCGGTCCCTCGGTTAACCGTTGGAGTATCAAACGAAGTCCAAATGACCCGAAACTTGACAGGCGGTCTACCGGTAGTAAACCAAGGCCACTTGACAAGTCTCGGTCCAATCCGGAAATGTTTAAACCCCACACAAGAAAGAAAGGTAGAAATGACCACCGGAGGAGAACGGAACGCCGGATTGCAAAACGGACAACGGGGAAAATGCTCGAATGCATGAGATGAACATGTATGCAAATGCAATGCACGTGATAACATGATGAGGGATGCACGAAAAGAAAAACAACACACGGAGACAAAGACCCAACCCGAGAAATAAATATAACTTAGCGCCGGAGACGGCAAGAGTTGGATACAAATATGGAAAGTTACATCTGGGGCGTTACAA
>NW_021198444.1:0-2118 GCF_002162155.2 Triticum dicoccoides
GTGTACTATTCCTAACCGTTTTGGGGTACCGAAGCGATTTGCATAGTTGTTGAACCCCAAGGTGCGCTTACGTGTCGGTTATCAACACTCGCGGTTTTTGTCGATTCTAACATGTTTCGTGCTCTATTACTCACGGTTTTGGGGTTCCAAAGAGAATTCCATGGTTGTTGAACCCCAAGGTGCGCTTACAAGTCGGTCATCAACAATCACAGTTTTTGTTGATTCTGGCCCGTTTCATGGACTATTGTTGAACCCCGGGGTGCGTTTACGTGTCGGTCATCAATATTCACGTTTTTTGTCGAGTCTGACCCGTTTCGTGGACTGTTACTCACCATTTTGGGGTCCCAGAGCGATTTACATGGATGTCGAACCCCAAGGTGTGCTTATGTGTCGGTCATCAACAGTCACAATTTTGGCTAATTCTGGTCCGTTTCGTGGACTATTACTCACGATTCTGGCCCGTTTTGGGGTCCCGGAGCGATTTTCACGATTGACGATCCCCATGGTGTGTTTGCATGTCCGGCGTCAATACTCACAGTTTTGGTGAATTCTGACCGTTTTGTGGACTATTACTCACTGTTTTGGGGTCTCGGAGTGATTTCCACGATTTGTGAACTCCGAGGTGCGTTTACGTGTCGGTCATCAACACTCACAATTTTTACCATTTCTGGTCCGTTTCGTGGACTATTACTCGCCGTTTTGGGGTCCTAGAGCGATTTCCATGATTGACAATCCCCGGGGTGCGTTTACGCGTGTGTCGTCAACACTCACAGTTTTGCCAATTCTGACACGTTTTGTGGACTATTACTTACCATTTTGGGGGCCCAAAGCGATTTGCATAGTTGTTGAACCCTAAGGTGCGCTTACATGTCGGTCATCAACACTCGTAGTTTTGGCCGATTCTAGCCCGTTTCATGGACTTTTACTCACCGTTTTGGGGTCCCAAAGTGATTTCCATGGTTGTTGAACCCCAATGTGTGCTTACGTGTTGGTCGTCGAAACTCGCGGTTTGGGCCGATTCAGGCCCGTTTCTTGGACTATTACTCAGTTTTGGGGTCCCGAAGTGATTTCGACGATTGACGAACCACGGGTTGCGTTTATGTGTCGCTCATAACCACTCACAATTTTGGCCAATTCTTGTCCGTTCTGTCGACTATTACTCACCGTTTTGGGGTCCCGGACCGATTTTCACAATTGACAATCCCAGGGTGCGTTTGCATGTCCGTCATCAACACTCATAGTTTCGGCCAATCCTAACCCATTTCGTGTACTATTCCTAACCGTTTTGGGGTACCGAAGCGATTTGCATAGTTGTTGAAACCCAAGGTGCGCTTACGTGTCGGTTATCAACACTCGCGGTTTTTGTCGATTCTAACATGTTTCGTGCTCTATTACTCACGGTTTTGGGGTTCCAAAGAGAATTCCATGGTTGTTGAACCCCAAGGTGCGCTTACAAGTCGGTCATCAACAATCACAGTTTTTGTGAATTCTGGCCCGTTTCATGGACTATTGTTGAACCCCGGGGTGCGTTTATGTGTCGGTCATCAATATTCACGTTTTTTGTCGAGTCTGACCCGTTTCGTGGACTATTACTCACCATTTTGGGGTCCCAGAGCGATTTACATGGATGTCGAACCCCAAGGTGTGCTTATGTGTCGGTCATCAACAGTCACAATTTTGGCTAATTCTGGTCCGTTTCGTGGACTATTACTCACGATTCTGGCCCGTTTTGGGGTCCCAGAGCGATTTTCACGATTGACGATCCCCATGGTGTGTTTGCATGTCCGGCGTCAATACTCACAGTTTTGGTGAATTCTGACCGTTTCGTGGACTATTACTCACTGTTTTGGGGTCTCGGAGTGATTTCCACGATTTGTGAACTCCGAGGTGCGTTTACGTGTCGGTCATCAACACTCACAATTTTTACCATTTCTGGTCCGTTTCGTGGACTATTACTCGCCGTTTTGGGGTCCTAGAGCGATTTCCATGATTGACAATCCCCGGGGTGCGTTTACGCGTGTGTCGTCAACACTCACAGTTTTGCCAATTCTGACACGTTTTGTGGACTATTACTTACCATTTTGGGGGCCCAAAGCGATTTGCATAGTTGTTGAACCC
>NW_021198446.1:0-1245 GCF_002162155.2 Triticum dicoccoides
AAAAGGATGTGATGAATGATATATGTGATGTATGAGATTGATCATGTTCTTGTAATAGGAATCACGACTTGCATGTCGATGAGTATGACAACCGGCAGGAGCCATAGGAGTTGTCTTTATTTATTTGTGACCTGCGTGTCAACTTAAACGTCATGTAATTACTTTACTTTATTGCTAACCGTTAGCCATAGTAGTAGAAGTAATAGTTGGCGAGGCAACTTCATGAAGACACGATGATGGAGATCATGATGATGGAGATCATGGTGTCATGCCGGTGACGATGATGATCATGGAGCCCCGAAGATGGAGATCAAAAGGAGCAAAGTGATGATGGCCATATCATGTCACTATTTGATTGCATGTGATGTTTATCATGTTTATACGTCTTATTTGCTTAGAACGACGGTAGTAAATAAGATGATCCCTTACAACAATTTCAAGAAGTGTTCTCCCCTAACTGTGCACCGTTGCGACAGTTCGTGTTTCGAAGCACCACGTGATGATCGGGTGTTAGATTCTAACGTTCACATACAACGGGTGTAAGACAAATTTACACACGCGAAACACTTAGGGTTAACTTGACGAGCCTAGCATGTACAGACATGGCCTCGGAACACGGAGACCGAAAGGTCGAACATGAGTCGTATAGAAGATACGATCAACATGAAGATGTTCACCAATGATGACTAGTCCGTCTCACGTGATGATCGGACACGGCCTAGTTTGACTCGGATCATGTAATCACTTAGATGACTAGAGGGATGTCTATCTGAGTGGGAGTTCATAGGATGAACTTAATTATCCTGAACATAGTCAAAAGGATTTTGCAAATTATGTCGTAGCTCACGCTATAGTTCTACTGTTTAGATATGTTCCTAGAGAAAAATTAGTTGAAAGTTGATAGTAGCAATTATGCGGACTAGGTCCGTAAACTGAGGATTGTCCTCATTGCTTCATAGAAGGCTTATGTCCTTAATGCACCGCTCAGTGTGCTGAACCTCGAACGTTGTCTGTGGTTGTTGCGAACATCTGACATACACGTTTTGATAACTACGTGATAGTTCAGTTAAACGGTTTAGAGTTGAGGCACCAAAGACGTTTTTGAAACATCGCGAAACATATGAGATGTTTTGAGGGCTGAAATTGGGATTTCAGGCTCGTGCCCATGTCAAGAGGTATAAGACCTCCGATGACTTTCTTAACCTGCAAACTAAGGAGAAAAGCTCAATTGTTGAGCTTGTGCTC